>NC_057813.1:721365627-721378617 GCF_018294505.1 Triticum aestivum
GTACCCTGTCCCATCTAACCCTGACATAGACGACCACCGGATCTAGCCCTTTGACTTTCACCAGACGGGGTTTGACCGGTGGACCTTTTCACCTGATTTTCATAGCCCAGCCCATAGCTACACCCCCAAATACCGTCCCGGCCCAACCCACCCCAAGATTCTCTTCATGTCCTGCCGATGTGGCCGTTTTCCCCCTCCGGGACACGGCGGCAGCGACACCCGTGAGGGGGGCACACCCCGAAGCCGTGTGTCGGGTGCCTAAGCCTACCACCACGCTTCCACAAGCGTAAGAGGCCCCACCACAACACCCGGCGGCATTGCTACCTCCCAGGTACCCCGTCCCGTCTAACCTTGACACAAGCCACCGCTGTATCTAGCCCTTTGACTTTTGCCAGACGGGGTTTGATAGGTGGACCTTTTCACCTGGTTGTCCCAACACGGGTGTCTACACATGCCACAACACTTTCACAAGCATACGAGGGCCTGCGCCCGTGAGGGTGGGCAGACCCCAGAGCTGCGTGTTGGGTTCCTGCGCCTGCCACCATGCTTCCACAAGCATACGAGGGCCCACCAGAAAACCTGGCGGTACCCCGTCCCGTCTAACCCCGACATAAACGATCTAGCCCTTTGACTATCGCCGGACGGGCTTTCACGAGTGGACTCTTCCACCTGGTTGCGATAGGTTAGCCCATGGCAGCATCCCCGTACACGGTCTAGACCCAACCCACCACTAGATTCCCTCCGGTTCTACCGCACCAGCATGCTTCCCCCCTCCAAGTGACGGTGGCACTACCGTCCATGGAGGGGGCCACACCATGGAGCCCCAACACGGGCGTCTATGCATGCCACACCACTTTCACACATGCATCTGGACCCGTGCGATGTTTCGGTGGCATAGCTAAACCCCGAAGCCCACCCGAAATCCCAATTGACCAGGAGGTCTAGCCCTTCGACTCGGTGTATGGGCTTTCACTGGTGCAGAACCGGCCTTTAGTGCCGGTTCATGACGGCCTTTAGTGCCGGTTCGCCAACCAGCACTCAAGGGTGGGGACTAAAGGTCCCCCCCCCTTTAGTATTGGTTCGTCACGAACCGGCGCTAAAGTGCAAACACGTGGCACGAGCCAGGGCCGGGTGCGTGTAGGACATTAGTACCGGTTGGTAACACCAACCGGTACTAAATGTTTGGGTGTTTTTTTATTTTTGCTTTAATTTTGTGTTTTCAATTTGGCTTTATTTTCCATTTAATTCTTTTTTGTTTGCTGGTATTTCACGATACTACAAATTGTACACGTTATGCATATATATAAATAGATTTTCTCGTACGTAGAACCACACACACACATATATATAATATCATCGATATCGAATGTCTCACAACCAACACCATTAAGTATTCACACATACACATGTATATACATATACAATTTCTCCTACCTGTTGCCTCGGTGTCTTCGGAGCACGATGACAAGTGGTTCATGGGGGCGGTAGCGGATAATAGTATTCTCCTTTGGGATCTATGACCTGGTCGAGCAAAAATTTGGCTATTTCCTCTTGAAGTGCTAGTATGCGGTCCGCTGGTAGGAGCTTATCCCACACCTCTCTGAACTGTTAAGAAGGAGATCAATATATATGCATGTGTATTAGTTGTGTGACTAGATATCGATAATGGTGTGTATAGTGTTCTGACAAACGTACCCACTCCTGTCTATCAGATCTGCTCCTTTCGGACGCCATCATGCGAATGTTCTCGCAAACGTAGAATGCACACAGATCATTCCCCAACGCCTGCTTCAGGGCCTTTACGAGAATGGAATTGAATCAGATAATGATTAATCAAGCATGATAATTAATTAATGATATTGAAACAAGAATTAAGGAGATGGTAGCTAGCTAGTACTACTTAATTGCTTACCTTTGGTCGATGCCAAAACAACTTTTTTGCCCATTTGCCTGGAGTCACCTTGATGAACTTTGCCCGTGCCCTGCCCGCCGGCAAAGAAAATTAATAAAGGGGTTATTAAATAGTTCATATAAGGAAATGATTGAAATTACCTGTTAACTATCCCCTTCACGATGGTGTAGTCTTTATCTTCTTTAAGTATTGAGTCCAGTAATTCAACTCTTCCTTCCTCAACTTTAATGTCTAACAAGATCCAGTGCCAACTGCATGCGCACACATTTGCATGTCTTAATTAAGTGGGCATGTGCATAAAATTAATCAACTGTCGTAAACCGTATATACTTAATTATTAACATCTAACTAGCCAGTAAGCAAAAACAGAATTTGTATTACAAGACAGTGTGACTCACATGAAGTTGTAAGGAAGTAGTATATCTTCATTGGTATTGAGTTACTTCAAGAACTCTAGCATGCTTTCCTCTACACTTGCTTCATAAACTGGAAGATTCCATGTCTACTCATTAATGGTATTTGGGTCAATGAACCCAATGCCATAGCGTCAAGATTTTTTCATTTCATACATATTCATCCTGCATATAATACCACAGAAAAGAATATAGTGAGGATAATTACATGTAATGATTAATAAAAATTATCACTACATAGCTAGCTTGAGACTTAAATTACAGAAAGAAATCACTTACAGACAATAGCAACTGACGATAGACTTGTCGAGTGCGTCTTGATTGTATAACTGAAATAGTTCTGAATACTCAACGGCCAGAGCTTTCTCATGGTAGTAATGCTCACGCTTGACATTCACCATGAGGGACTCTCGATTGGAAATCTTGGTAATGTTCATGAACCATTGATGCAATTCATACATTCTCGTTGGGAGGTTCTTGACCTTGTCTGGCTCGACCAAAGGTTGGCCCTGAACATATTTTCATTTTATTTCCTCCTCTCTAAGCGGAGACATGGGCTCAATTTCGAGGAGTTGTCCAACAGAGATCTTGAGCATTTCAGCTTGCATTATATGCTCCTCCGTTATTACCACATCGCCTAGCTGGGGAACTTTAACGGTTTGCCCACAATAATATTGGGCGTGCGGCCTCCTCTCACGTGTTGTTGGCACAACAGGCCGGGGGGTCGATTGCGCCGCCTGTTCTCCCAGCTGGGGAACGGTTTTCCCGCATTTTTTGCCCGCTGCTTGTTGGCTCGAGCTCGAGCTCGCTTCCTTCTTTAGCCGTTCTCGATGTAGCTTCCTGATTTGGCGCTCATAGTCTGAGTCAACAGGCTTGGGAGATGGTTCTCTAGCCATACGAATGAAGCCGTCAATCGTTTTCTCAAGCACTTTCTCCTTTGGCGGCGGTGTCGGTTTCGGTCCAAAATGGGAGTGCACTTGAGCCTGCACTATGGCTGCGTTTTGCTCCTCGGTCATGTCGTAAGGCCTCTGAGGAAAAGGAGCGAGGCTTGGACCATATTTATATCGCTTGTCTCCGCCTGTACTTCCTGTACTACCTCGACTCGTACCGCTACGCACCATAGTTGTGGCGTGTCTCTTCTGCGATTGCTGAGACGGCGGAGACGACTGACGTGGCTGACGCTGTGCCGGACTTGAAGCAGGAGGAGTCTGCTCACGCATTCGGGGACTTGGAGGAGGTGGCGGACTTCGAGGAGGAGTGGGCTCACGCGTTCGTGGACTTGGAGGAGCGGAGTCTGCTGACTCGGTGGCGTACTTCGAGGAGGAGTCGGCTCACGCATTTGTGGACTTGGATGAGCGGGAGTCTGCTGACTCGATGGCGGACTTCGAGGAGGATTCGGCAAACGACATGGTGTCGGTGGACTTGGAAAGATGATGCAATCCTTTCTCCATAGGGTGATATGATGTACGGCCTCTCCTAGTGTGCGCTCGCCGTCACCTCCAGCAATGTCATGTGCTAGCAACGAATATGGCTCCACCACTTCATCAACCATGACACGAGCATAGCCCTCTGGAATCGGGATGCAATGGAAGGTTGCTTCAGGGGTAATTGTGAAAGCAATGTTGTCCGCCACCTTCATGGATATGTTCTTCATTTTGGAGTGTAGCTCACAGTTAGTGTTCTCTATGATGTCATCCACAGGGTGGTATGTATCCAGCAGTGTGTTGCCCGGGGCAAAACCAAAGCTGCTTCTCGACATGGATGGGACGGTGCTATACAATGATGGACGATCATCCGCTTGCCGATGCCGCTGCTGAGACCCCCTTTCCTGGCTAAGTGAGTCGATCTGCTGCTGGAATTTGAGTGCCAAGTCCGCATGCCTTGCTTCTAGGTCTTGAAGGCGTTCTGCTTCCTGCTTACTCTGCTCCTCATCCAGCTTCCTCTTCTTCTCCTCCTCCATCTTCTTTCTTGCACGGGACCTGTAGTCATCGTTCCAGTCTGAAAAGCCCTCATACCAGGGAATAACGCCCTTGCCTCGTGTTCTTCCCGGGTGTTCAGGATTTACCAGGGCGCGCGTAAGCTCGTCGTTCTCTCTGTTGGGTGTGAACACCCTCGTTGGAGTTTCTTCTATTGGGTCAAGTATCTTTTGTTCGGCTCCTTTTAGACTTGCCTTCTGCGAAACCAGGCATGTCTTCGGGTCCAACGCCCCCCCATGCGCATAGAACCAAGTTCTACACCTGGGGGGCCAGCTCCTAGTAATTGGAGTGACCCCTGCATCCTCCATCTCTTTCTCAGACTTATCCCACTTAGGCATTGCCACCACGTAGCCACCTGGACCCAGCCTATGGAACTGCGTCTTTTTTGCGGCATTGGCCTTGTTTTTTATCGATCATTCCTTAGATAATTCTGAATCCTTGAATTTCAAGAAATCGTCCCAGTGTTCTCTTTGCTTCTCCAGTGTTCCCATGAATTCTGGAGTCTTCCTTTTTGCTGCAAGGTAGTTGGCCCATACAGTTTTCTTGTGGCTGTTGAATGCAATTGCCATCTTCTTAAGAGCAGCGCCCTTGACTTTCTCCACATCTGCTTCAGTGAAATGATCTGGTAGGGTGAAATGTTCCATCAGAGATTCCCAAAGGTCTTTTTTGGCTCTGTCGTCGACCCAAGTAACACCTGGACGCTTAGTCTTTGGCTCTTTCCATTCTTGAATGGAGATCGGGAGTTTGTCCTTCACAAGAACTCCGCACTGACGAGTCCACTTGTTTGCAATGTTCTTAGGCGTCAAGGGTTCCCCACTAGGTTTGACGGATTCGATGTTGTACTTTACACCATCCTTCAACAATCTGCCCGGGCCTCGCTTTGTCCTGCTGTCTGTAGAAGCAGATTTGCTTGATCCGGCGGGCTGAAAGAAGGAAGATCGATTCATTCATATATCTTAAAATAAAATAAAAACATGTGATGATCACCAGATGCCTGATATACCTCGCCGGTAGTCTTTGTTATTTGAAGATCAACATTCTCTGTGTCATCATAAACGTTGTTTGTGTCATCATAATCAGAATCATAGTTCATGACTTCATTAGCTCGGTCATCGAGATCGAATATCTTTTCATCACCCTCTCCGGTATTGTTCAGATATTGGGAGCCATCATTTGCTTCATTCAGATCATCTAGCCTGCCAGGGCTGCGTATGATATCGAACAATTACTCTTCTCTGTCTGTGCCGGTATTGTCCGCCATAGCTTTTGCTTAACTAATAGTACATAAGAAATATAGAACAATTTAGTATTCAAATTACAATGCATGGATGCAATCAATAAGGAAAAACTGAATCATATAGTACATAATATATATGCATCGTCTTGATTAATATATAATCTTGAATACATCATCATCTCGAATAATATATATAATCTCGAATACATCGTCTCGAATATTATATATCAAATACATCACTGGCTAGTTACCTAATAAAGATCGAGTACTGCAGAAGAATCTGGGGCGCCACTCGCAGTTCCTGGGGCGCGGGCGGTGGACACCCAAAGAGAAGGAACCATCACAGGATCATATCTCCGGTCATCTGCCCAAAGAACCTGCCAAGTAGTGGAGAACCTAACGTCGTCCATAGCAGCCATGTTGCGATGGACGTGCTCGTCTTCCTCCCTGACACAGCGACGCACCACATCCGGCGGGGTGGGCTGCCTCTGCACCGAATGTGGCCCACGCGAACGCCACCAAAGGAGATCAGGGTCGATGATGGGACCCGAGGCCGGGTTCCTCACCAGGCGGCGCGCCCCTCCAGGTAGCACCTCCCAGTGCCAGCCCGGCGGAGCCCAGTCCCGGACATGGGTCCTCTGAAGCATGACGTTGTCACGAACGGGTCAACAGCGAGGATGCGGGCCGGGCATATCGTCGAGAACAAATACTATATGCCCGCAAAAAGTAACATTAATCTAACATTCTATATGCAAATTCTAACAATTTGACATTAATCTAATTCATATAACTAAAACTAATTCTAAAATTTCTAACATTTCTGATTACATAACTAACATTTCTAATGTTTCTATAACTAGAAAACAGAAAAATTGCTAACATTTCTATAAATATTTCTATAACTAAAAAATATTTATATATAACTAACAATTCTAAAAATATTTCTATAACTACAAAATAGAACAATTTCTAACATTTCTATAACTAAAAAACAAAAAAAAATTCTATAACTAAAATTCTATAATGTGTGTGTGTGTAGTGTGTACATGTGTGTGTGTGAACATGGCGGCCGGGGTGAGCTCACCGGCGAGGCGACGACGGGGCGACGGGACGGGCGGCAACGGCGGGGTGGGGCGTGGCGACGGGGCGGCCGGGGCGTGGCGACGGGGACGACGGGGACGGGGACGGTCGGGGCGGCGACGTCGACAGGGGAGGCGACGAGGGGTGGGGGCGGAGACGTCAATGGGGACGACATCGATCGGGGCAGGGTGGCACGACGGAGGGAAGAAACAGAGAGGGAAGTGAAATTTTTTCAACTATTGTATATATAGGATGGACCTTTCGTACCGGTTGGTGCCACCAACCGGTACTAAAGGTCTGTTTTGGCCAGGCCAAGCGGCGGGAAGCGCTAACCTTTAGTACCGGGTCATAGCACCAAACGGTACTAAAGACCTCCTCTTTAGTACCGGTTGCAGCCACCACTCGGTACTAAAGGGGGTGCGCTGGCGCAGTCCGGTGCGACAAGTTTAGTCCCACCTCGCTAGTCGAGGGGCTACCGCACTGGTTTATAAGCCCCAGTGCGGTAGCTCTCTCGAGCTCCTCTTCTAAGCAGGCCTACTAGGCCTACCTGTTCAGTGCTGCCCTGTGGGCCTACTGGGCCTTTGCAGGCATGCATCCTGGCCCAACAGAAGGTTTTGTTTCTAGTCGTATGCAGGCCGCTTTGGCCCAGTAGGCGGGCTTTTTTATTTTCTTAATTTTTTTTGCTTTATTTATTTTTGTTTTATTTATTTATGAGTTGTTTTTTGCTGTATTTAGAGTTTCTTTCTGAATATTTTTGCTTTAGGTACAAAAAATTACAAACTTTCCGTTAGTGTCGGTAGTTTTCAAATTTGAATAGTTTAAATTTTGAATTATTTGAAATTTGTGTGAATCACTAGTTTGTTAATAACACATAACTACCCTAACTATTACAGAGATTCCCTCCTGGGTGTGAAACACAGAAGAAAGTGAAGATAGTGAAGCCGATCACATCCCAGATCTTTGGGTCTGAAATTTTTCTTCGCGTGTGTCCCTTTGCACCGTAGCCATAGAAAATCTTCATCATTGAACTGGATGCTCGGGTCAATATTCACTGTGAATGGAGCAATTTCATCAAACTTTTCATAATCTACTGACATGTCTGTCTTGTCATCCACTCCCACGATGTTTCTTTTCCCTGAAAGAACTATGTGGCACTTTGGCTCATCGTATGATCCATTCGCTTCCTTATCTTTTCTTTTTCTCGGTCTGGTAGACATGTCTTTCACATAAAAAACCTGTGCCACATCATTGGCTAGGACGAATGGTTCTTCTGCATACGCAAGATTGTTGAGATCCACTGTTGTCATTCTGAACTGCGGGTCTTCCTTTACCCCGCCTCGTGTCAAATTGACCCATTTGCACCGAAACAAAGGGACCTTCAAACCACCTCCATAGTTAAGTTCCCATATGTCCTCTATGTAACCATAATATGTTTCCTTTCCCTTGTTGGTTGTTGCATCAAAGCAGACACCACTGTTTTGGTTCGTGCTCTTCTTATCTTGGGCGATCGTGTAAAATGTATTCCCATTTATCTGGCACCCTTTGAAAGTCATTATATTCGAAGATGGTAACTGGGACAGCGAGTATAGGTCATCTTCAATATCGCCATCATGCATGGCACGTTTCTGCAACCAACCGGCGAAAGTACTCGTTTGTTCACGTGTAATCGAGTCGTCAGACTTCTCCGGGTGTTTGGAGTGTAGAAATTTCTTGTGTTCCTCCATATACGGAGCCACCAAGGCGGAATTCTGTAGAACTGTGTAGTGTGCTTTAGTAAGAGAATGCCCATCCAAAAATATTATTTGATCCCCTCCTAGCGTGCCTTTTCCATCTAGTCTGCCCTTATGCCGCGATTCAGGAACACCAATCGGCTTAAGGTCAGGAATAAAGTCAATACAAAACTCAATGACCTCCTCATTTTCATGGCCCTTCGCGAAGCTTCCTTCTGGCCTAGCACGGTTATGAACATATTTCTTCAAGACTCCCATGAACCTCTCAAAGGGGAATATATTGTATAGAAATACAGGACCCAAAACGTTAATCTCTTCGCAAAGGTGAACTAGGACGTGCGTCATGATGTTTAAGAAGGATGGTGGGAACACCAACTCAAACTGACAAGACATTGCACCAAATCATTCTGTAACCCTGGTTTCATTTCTGGATCGATTACCTTCTGAGAGATGGCATTGAGGAATGCACATAGCTTCACAATGGCTAATCGAACGTTTTTCGATAGAAGCCCCCTCAATGCAACCAGAAGCAGTTGCGTCATAATCACGTGGCAGTCATGAGACTTTAGGTTCTGGAACTTTTTCTTCGCCATATTTATTATTCCCTTTATATTCGACGAGAAGCCAGACGGTACCTTCATGCTGAGCAGGCATTCAAAGAAGATTTCCTTCTCTTCTTTGGTAAGAGCGTAGCTGGCCTGACCCTGATGTATGCCATCTTTTCCGTGCATACGTTGTTGGTCCTCCCGTGCCTCTGGTGTATCTTTTGTCTTCCCATACACGCCCAAGAAGCCAAGCAGGGTCATGCAAAGATTCTTCGTCACGTGCATCACGTCAATTGTGGAGCGGACCTCTAGGTCTTTCCAATAGGGCAGGTCCCAAAATATAGATTTCTTCTTCCACATGGGCGCGCGTCCGTCAGCGTCCTTCGGAACAGGTTGTCCGCCAGGACCCTTTCCAAAGATTACCTTCAAATCCTTGACCATATCATGTACATCAGCACCAGTACGGTGGCGAGGCTTCGTCTGGTGATCCGCCTCACCTTTGAAATGCTTGCCTTTCTTTCTTATGGGATGCCTGCTCGGAAGAAATCGACGATGTCCCAGGCACACATTCTTCCTACAACTCTCCAAATATATACTGTCGGTATCATCCAAACAGTGCGTGCATCCTCGGTATCCCTTGTTTGTCTGTCTTGAAAGCTTACTGAGAGCAGGCCAATCATTGATGGTCACGAACAGCAATAGCTTTAGGTCAAATTCTTCCTGTCCGTGCTCATCCCACGCACGTACACCTGTTCCATTCCACAACTGTAATAGTTATTCAACTAATGGCCTTAGGTACACATCAATGTCGTTGCCGGGTTGCTTAGGGCCTTGGATGAGCACTGGCATCATAATGAACTTCCGCTTCATGCACAACCAAGGAGGAAGGTTATGCAAACATAGAGTCACAGGCCACGTGCTATGGTTGCTGCTCTGCTCCCCAAAAGTATTAATGCCATCTACGCTTAGACCAAACCATACGTTCCTTGGGTCACCTGCAAACTCCTCCCTGTACTTTCTCTCTATTTTTCTCCACTGCGAACCGTCAGCGGGTACTCTCAACTTTCCGTCTTTCTTACGGTCTTCTCTGTGCCACTGCATCGCCTTCGTATGCTCTTTGTTTTGGAACAAACGTTTCAACCGTGGTATTATAGGAGCATACCACATCACCTTGGCAGGAATCTTCTTCCTGGGGCGCTCGCCCTCGACATCACCAGGGTCATTGCGACTGATCTTATAATGCAATGCACCGCATACCGGGCAAGCGTTCAAATCCTCGTACGCACCGCGGTAGAGGATGCAGTCATTAGTGCATGCATGTATCTTCTGCACCTCTAACCCTAGAGGGAAGACAACCTTCTTTGCTTCATACGTACTCTCGGGCAATTCATTGTCCTTTGGAAGCATATTCTTTATCATTACCAGCAACTTTCCAGATCCCTTGTCAGATACACCATTCTCTGCCTTCCATTGCCGCAATTCCACTGTGCTGCCCAACTTTTTTTTGTCAGCTTCGCAATTCGGGTACAACAATTTCTTGTGATCCTCTAACATGCGCTGCAACTTCTTCCTCTCCAAATCACTTGCGCAGTTTCTCTTTGCATCGGCAATGGCCCGACCTAGATCATCAGCGGACTCATCTGATGCCTCTTCTTCAGCTTGTTCCCGCATTGCCGGCTCAGCTTCTTCCTCCATTGTTGTATCATCGTATTCAGGGAACCCATGGCCAGGATAGATGTCGTCATCCTCTTCTTCTTCATTGTCTTCCATCATAACCCCTCTTTTCTCCGTGCTTGGTCCAAACATTATAGTGGGGCATGAAACCGGACTCAAATAGGTGGACGTGAATGGTTCTTAACGTAGAGTAATTGTGACCATTCTTACAGCCAGCACATGGACAAGGCATAAAACCATCCGCCCGTTTGTTTGAATCAGCGCCAAGCAGAAAAGTATGCACGCCATTAATGAACCCGGGAGAGCGTCGGTCATCATACATCCATTGTCGGCTCATATCTTCATTATACACAACACCAAATAGATTAAATTAATACAAGTTCATACATAAAGTTCATACATAAAGTTCATATACAACACTTAATTAAATGCAACAAACAAATAACTCTCTAGCTAAAGAATTTAAATGCAACAACAAATGCGATCAAGATCGCAACTAAGGTAACAATTGATCCAACAGCATAATGATACCAAGCCACACTATCAATGGCATATTTTCTAATCTTTCTAATCTTCAACCTCATTTTCTCCATCTTGATCTTGTGATCATCGACGACATCGGCAACATGCAACTCCAATTCCATCTTCTCCCCCTCAATTCTTTTCAATTTTTTTTTCAAATACTCATTTTCTCTTTCAACTAAATTTAACCTCTCGACAATAGGGTCGGTTGGAATTTCCGGTTCACATACCTCCTAGATAAAAATATCTATGTCAACTTGATGGGAATAATTTGTCATAAACACGAAATGCAATAACTAGTTTTAAAAGAGAATATACCACATCCGAGTCATAACAAGGACGAGGGCCGACAGGGACGGATATCAAAACCATGGCACTATGTATAACAAACAACGTACGGGTAAGATAATTATACGAGTAACTATATATCCAAATCACACAAACATCAATTTGGTAATGTAAAACATTCATGAACAAGAGCCTCACCACAAGGTGGTGCCGGCGATGGGACGGTGCGGGCGATCGACGGTGGTTACGATAGAGATTTAGAAGGCACTAAGTTAACCACACCTACATATGGAAACTAAGTGTTATTTTTGGCCTCAAATTGCGTATAAATCAAATACTAGCAAATATAATTCCTCCCAAATTAATCACTATACAAAGCATTGCAAGAGCTAATCTAGCAATGAGATTTGAAAGGACAAAGTTGCTAACCTTTGTGATCATTTGAATGGATGGGGGCCTTCAAATCTTGACAAATTTTGGGCAAAATTTGTGAGGAGCTCGAGGAAGAGAGGGGAAGAACAGAGGAAGTGAGGGGAAAGGGGAAGAACAGAGTGGCTCGGGTGGATGAAGGGTTTATGTACGTCGACCTTTAGTACCGGTTCGTGCCACGGACCGGTACTAAAGGTGCTGGACGGGCCCCACACTGACAACATCCTGCCACCACTCTCTTTAGTACCAGTTCGTGGCACGAACCGGTGCTAAAGGTTCGCCACGAACCGGTACTAATGAGAGCGGCCGGCTAGCCCTTGGAACCGGCACTAATGGACACATTAGTGCCGGCTCAAAATCAAACCGGCACTAATGTGTCTCAGATTTGCCCCCCTTTTTCTACTAGTGTTTCACCAGTGGACTCTTCCACCTGGTTGCAATAGGTTAGCCCATAGCAACATCCTCGAACACGGTCTAGACCCAACCCACCACTAGATTCCCTCCGGTTCTACCGCACCCGCACGCTTCCCACCTCCAAGTGACGGCGGCACTGCCATCCGTCGAGGGGGGGGGCACACCACGGAGCCCCAACATGGGCGTCTACGCATGCCACAACACTTCCACACATGCATCAGGACCCGTGCGATGTTTCGGTGGTGTAGCTACACCCCGAAGCCCACCCCGAAGCCCAGTTGAGCAGGAGATCTAGCCCTTTGACTATCGTTGGACGGGCTTTCATGAGTGGACTCTTCCACCTGGTTGCGATAGGTCTGGACCCAACCCACCACTAGATTCCCTCCGGTTCTAGCGCACCCGCACGCTTCCCCCTCCAAGTGACGGCGGCACTACCGTCCGTGGAGGGGGGGCGACACCCTGAAGCCCACCTCTAACGAGATTCCCTCTGGGTCGTCTGTTTCCCCCCTCCGTGACACGGCGGCAGCGACATCCATGAGGGGGGCAATCGATATACCATTGGGGTATGATTTCTATTTAGATAAGGCACATTTATATTGTAAAAAAATGAAATAATAAATAATATAAATAAAATTAAAAAAATATAGCTATGCCGACGGTAAGGCCGTCGGCATAGCTGAGCACACGGAGCTACAGTGCCGTGGATCGATGATGTGGTGATGCACGTGGATTGATGACGTGGCAGCTAGGCCTACGCCGACGGCTATGCC
>NC_057813.1:721379041-721387548 GCF_018294505.1 Triticum aestivum
GTCTATTCTGCTAATATTAGCAGAATAACTATTCTGCACACCGCTCCCGCACTGCACGCTGGACGCAAGTGCACTGCATCTCCTTTACGTTGGGCACTGCAATGCTTCAAGGGAGAACTGCTTCATTTTCCCGTGTTTCGCCCGCGTTTTCTATGTGGAATCGGGTGTCGCGGGATGATTTAGTTTGTGTCTGCATCTCATTTTAGCTTTATTCTTTCTAATTTACAGGAAAATATACTAGAGTGCTTGCAAATCGAGGGATTTGGCGGACGAGCTTTCTCTGTTTGTTCGTGTTCGTGTCAGATGCGATTTTTTTGTGCTCGGATGTTATTTTTTAGTAGGAATCCTTTGGTTACGTTCGTTTTAATCGGCCCATTCACTCTATAATTTGTTAATTTTTAGGAGTTAGTTTTCAATTCTTGTTATTTTGATTGTGCGGGCGGGTGAGCTTCGTCCGCTCCTCTGTTCTTGTCGATTTTTTTGATTTTGCCCGTCCATGCGTGTTTGAATATTGTAATTACTATTGCTATAGGTTTGAATTCATTGTATTGCGGGTATAACTGTCATTTTTTGAATTGCATTTTTGAAATGAAAGCTGATGCTGTTCGTTCTGTTGCCGTGTCTTCCATGTAAATTTTCGCGGGGGTATTTTTCGATAGTTTAGTGGCTGTACAATTTTTAGGCGAGTTATGGGAGTGCGAGTGAAATTGGCACCTCTATCAGTCTATCACATGTCTGTAGCTTTACTGCTTTAATTTTATTTGTTGTAGTCGTGGCATACGTTGTAGTGCACTGCATTTTCTTTGGTAGTGTACTTCGTTGTAGCTGCATTACAGTGGTTATGGTTGCTTATGAGATTTCTCCTTTTCTTAAACTATATTCTGTGCTCTAGATGAGCGCATAATATGCATTTCTGTACTGCATTAGCAGTGTTGTTAATGTTCTATTCTGCTATTAGAATGGATGGTCCATGATACGCTTGTGTTAGCTGAATAGTTATTATAAGAATTTTTTTGAACTGCATACTATTAGAATTGTTTTTGAACATCATATTTTAACAGCAAAGTTTTGACCATTTTGTATTTCCTTGTTACTGTTCAGAGGTCTGCCTTTTGTTATTATTAGTACCACACTATGCATTCGAGAGAACTGCATTACTGCCAACAGGAACTTTGTCTAAAAAGGATGATAAAATGACGTAGTTGAGGTTGCATACTTTAAATAGGCATCGTTCAAATTGTCTGATGGACATAATTATAAAAGCATACACCATAAGCAAAGCATTAGAAATATTGGTTGCTTCATATTAGACAGCCGATAGTGCAAATATTGTAAACTTGATGGAGTCTTCTTCTTTGTAGAAAAAGACCATGGCCACTTCTCCGGCCTCAAAGCCATTCTTGGAGACAAAATCTTTCCAACCAGTAGTTATGTTAATGCAGTCTTCAGAGTCGATGTGGTAGTCAGCTTGCATGTCTCCATAGCCATTCTTGTGTTCTGTCTCCAAATTAAGCTTCCCTGAACTCGGAGCATGAAATTTTATTGTGGATGGCTGTTTCTGCATATTGGAATGGGTGGAAAAATATTTTATAAGTAAACAACAAATATTTTTGTTTTATACTTAGTATGATTTGTATATGTTTACTTAAATAGTTACATACATATGACCGTATTTTGTAAAGTAGTTGCAATGTATGAACAAACTTATATACGCAATTGACTCCTAGTTTTACTGGGATATATATTATACTGCAACATGCGTGCACTGCAATGTAAGTAACAATGTACTTCTACATCATATTAAGATAACTGCAATGCTTATCTACTGACCCTTTTTTTGTTCATGCGTTGGGATTCTGATCTAGCTAGTGTCGATACATGGTGTGGTACTGAAGAAAGATATGTGGAAGCATCTAGTCTTAATAGCTAACAGATCTGAACAACAATACAAATTCTGTTTTGTATTTTTGTTGATATTACTGAAACAAATTGATTGAACTATATATTCAGATGTGTATTTGCAGTCTATATTATGACCAAAATTGTGAGGGGAGAAACATACCCAACTTTCCTGTAGATCTGCGGTTGTGAGGCGATGAAGAAATGGCGCACGAAAGCCCCTGTTGGGTATCATCAGGCAGCCGAGCATGCTGTGCCACTCGGTGTTCGTGAGCTCTAGACCTTCTGCGTAGACGCATGTGTCCGCTACCGGCGCCATTCTTTCCAAGTAGCCGCACTTACAGTCCATGGCGGGTTCAGTGGAATTCCAGAGAAGAGCTGTGGATGGGATGAATCCTAGATCTGTTTTGAGGAAAATGAGGAACGGGGAGAGGAGTTGTGTTAGTCTGTAGCACGAATGGATAAGTTTTTATGCAACCAATCAAGCAATGTAAGTAATAAATGGTGTGGTTGGCGTTAGGTGGGGGATTGGGTCTGATTCAGTGAATACGAATGCATTTAAGAAGCAACAGGACTGCTTAGTTGAAAACAACGAACTACATTGTCATGTCACGATGAACTGCGAACTCGTTGTTGGGCCTGTGTTTGTGTATAGTATGCAGCATTTTTTTATTTATTTTTAGTGGCCTCTCTTTTTTTTGGCCCTGTGTTCTGGTTCCCGTCGGCCTGTGAGCACGACTTGGTTCCCGTTTCGCTGTGAGCACGGCTTGGTTCCCGTCGGCCTGTGAACACGGCTTGGTTCTCTTTTTTTAGTGAAGACGCAATTGGGCCCAAGTCGGCCTGTGAGCACGGCTTGGTTCCCGTTTCGCTGTGTGTGCGTCCTAATGTTTAGTCCCACCTCGCCCGCGGAAGGCGCGCCCGACCTGTTTATAAGTGCTGGCGAGGCATACTGGTCGAACTCCTCCGTATACTTATCTGGGCGCTTACACACGACGCTCGCAGCTATATCCCCTATGACCTATGGGGCCATGTGTGGCCGGCCCCATGCACTGTGACTCAGAACGACTTGCCTTCTCTGGGCGCAGATCTATTACGAGACTGGCTGGGGCCGGTAGCACCTGGGTGGTCAATTTTTTTTCTGTTTAGGTGTTTTTTCAATGTCGGGGGTGTGCACTGCATTGATCAGGGTTCTGTACTGCATGTATATGAATTCCGTACTGCATGTGCAGTTCTCATTTTTTTATTCCCGTCTTTTTGCTGTTATGTGATCATTTTTCCCAATGTATGGGAGTGCACTGGTTAGTAAATCATACGCGTAATGCATTGATTATGGTTCTGTACTACACGTTCATATATTTCTGTACTTCATTGTTTATTTACGTGTTTGCGTCTTTTTCTTTTCTGGTTTTGCTCTTATGTATTCTTTTTTCAAATTTAGGTTCATGTATTGCTTTGTTGGGTATGTTAAGACTTCATTCGACAGATTTCTGTACTGCATTCGTGCACAACTTGCACTGCATGCGTCCTGTTTGCATTATGTACGACAATTTCATCACTAGCAAACTAAGTTGAACAGAAAGCAAACTAACATAATCAGAGTTCATCATTACAAAGCAATTCTGCGTGGCAAGCAAACTAGGTTCAGCACACAAGCAAACTAACGATACATAAGCAAATAACACAAAGCAAATTTGATGATAATTCTAAAAGAACGCTGGCATTGTTGGCTCCTGGCCGGCACCACCTTCTTCTTCACCAGTCAGGCTCTCCCCATGCCCAGCTGCTCCTGGCGCGCTTCTTGGGGGGCTCCTCCTTCTCCAGCTTTGCACGGCGAAGGTCGTCCTGGGTGATGGTGATGCGGTTCCATATCTCGTACGCTGCGTAGGCGTCCTTTGCCGCGTACTCGATGTGCTTCCTGGACAGAGGTAGGGTGGCCCAACACTGGTGCTCGTCGTCGGTGATCTTCTTCTTCATGTTGCTGTAGTAGTCATCGATGATCACGCCGGAGACGTCCCCGAGGGAGTCCAACGGCTTGGTTGCCTCGGGCACCCTCCACTCCTTCTGGATGTCGACGAAGTTGGCGACCTCCAGTTTGACGCGCTCCAGCCTGGTTTTGTCGCCGTCGATGGAGAAGCCTGCAAAGGTGTACCTGGGGTTGGCGAGGAAGTTGTCGAAGACGGTGCACCTTTCAGTGTTGCTCATTTGGAAGAGCAACACCAGGTGATTCTTGCCGACGGAGAGCTGGCAGAGGGCGGGTTTCTGCGTTGCTTCAGGGTCGTTGTCGTACTCGAGATCAATGCCGACCATCTTGTGGCGCTGGAGGCTGAGGTGGCGCTTGTACTGCGTGAGGGTGATCGCCATCTGATTCTTGTCATTGGTGTGGATGACGTGCAACTTGGTGTTGCCGTGCGCCTCCACGGCGTTGTTGCCCTTGTACTCATCGGTGAACGTCATTGCTGGTGTCAGGTCTTGGTGCTTTTGCGTTGATATGGGGCGATTTGGTGTGAGCGCAATGGACACTTGTGTTCTTGTGGATGAGAAGGCCTTTGGCAGGGGTCTGAATTTAAGGGAAAGGGCGCGGGGTGGGATGGCCTCGTCGGATGAACTGCACGATCGCGCTGATGATGCGGTTGTGTAGATCGTGGGTTGTTTTTGCATCTGTGATCGTGGGCTTGTGGCGATGGAACTGCTCCGATCGGGTGGTTGTATACGAACGTGGGTTTTTTTTAAGGTGGGTTTGTTTTATTTTTGATCAGCACATTTTTTTAACCACCACTTTTTTTATGCGAACGGGCATTTTGTCATGTTTTATTCATGTATACTGCGTGACAACATAACTGCATTGCTTACACTTCTGCACTGCCTCTCGTACAAATCAGAACTGCAACAGAGTATTACTTCATTGTTTTTTGCATGTCTTTGCTATGTGCTTCGGCGATCTGCATTACGAAGTGGACTGCACTGCGTACTTCTACCGAACCGTACTGCATCTTTTTTTGCTTGTACTTACTACAGTCCCTTGTACGGGAAAGCTAGGGAAGGGGGGGGTGCCCCCCTACACTTTTTTTGAACTTATTGTTTTTTCTTAGTCTGTTTTGTTGAGCCTGTGTTTGGGTAGTTCAGAGACGCATGTACGTGGTCAATTTTTGTGTGGCTGCAGCCTGTATCATTTGGGTGATTAGTTTTTATTCTTTGTATGCTTTTTAATGTCGTGGAGTGCACTGTTTTTTGGTAAATCATCGGTGCACTGCATTGATCATGGTTATGCATTAGATGTGAACTTCATTCCTTACTGCATGTAGAGTTCTCATTTTTGTTCCCGTGTTTTTACTTTTTTTGTGATCTTTTTTTTCGAATGTATGGGACTGCACTGCTTAGCAAATTATAGATGTACTGCATTGGTTATGATACTGTACTGCACGTTTGTGTACTTCCGCATTGCGTTTACTTTTTCTATGTTCGCGTTTTTCTTGATCCCGTAAAGAAATGCATAATGTCGTACTGCATCCCGTAAAGAAATGGACTGCATTGTTCCAGTAGTACGTACTGCATTTGTTTTTTCCCTATGTTTACTGCACTGTACGGGAGGTTTAAGGGGAGAGCGGAGGGGGGGCACTTTTTTTGTGTGGCACTTATTTGAAGGTAGACTTTTTTTCGGATGTGTTTTCTTAACATGTGTTTTGTTTTTTATTTTAACTTTTTATACAAACTGTATGTATTTTAATTGTTGTTTTACCGTTTGAACTTCATGATTCTTCACAGAGAACTGCATCATGTGCGTTTTTTAGTAATATGTCCGTTTTGTTGCAGACTGGCTTATTTTGTCTGGGCTGTTTTTGGGCCGGCCCGTTTTTTGTGACCCTTTTTGCGACACGCGGGCCTCCACACGCCGTCCTGTTATCGCTTCCAGGTTATTCCACCGCTCCGCTGTCAGAGAAAGAGACCGAGAACAATCCCCTCCCGTCTCTTGCAGTTTTTCCTGAGGCTTCTCTCCCTCGGCAAAACCGCCGTCGCGCGCAGCAACCGCCGTCACCCGGAGAACCACCGCCCTCAAGAGGTCCTTATTCCTGCATTCCGTGTCGCTGTCCGCTCCGTGAGCACTTGCCGTTGCTCTCGCGCAGCCCTTTCCTGTCTGTTCTCGTCGCCGCCCCCCATTCTCGCCACCGTCGCCGCACACTTTTCTTCGGTATGTTTCACTTGGCTCGGTGTTGATCGTCCCCTCGTCTTGTTTTTGTGATTCTTGTAGTTGTTGTAGCTCTTTTTGCTTGTGTAATTTTTCCGTGGGCAGTCGATTTTATCTCGTTTTGAAGTCGATAGTTGTGTGTAGCAATGTGGATCTAGGCTTTCGTGAGATTTTCGTTGATTTTGTTGCTTATGTCTGTCACTTCGTCCTTTGTGTTGCAGGGAAACGCTATGTCTTCGCCGAGCAGGCCAGGAGAAGGAGTTCAGGGTATGTGGAGTGCTTATTCCTTAGGCTTTGTTTATTTTTGTTTGATGTTTTATCTAGTTTCCTAATTCATCATGCATATTGTGTTATGCTTTGTTAGTTGTTAGCGTTCTTTGCATTATTTTGTCATGTGATGTTTTTGTAATTTCTTTTTTCTTGTTTTTTTTTGAATCCAGCAGGTGATTGTAGTGCTCCTAATGATACACCAATTGTCTCTCCTTGTCCTGGTGGTAAGGATCATGGTGACGAGGGAGGACATGAAGTGAATTCGCCGATTGAATCTTCTCCTATAAGTGTGGCCGCTCCTTCTGGTATGTGATTAATTTGTTTATTTTTGTGTATGCTTTGTTTTATCTAGTTCAACATTTTTGTTGCGAACAACCGTGAATTTAGCATGTGCAGCACTGCATTTATTTTTGTATGTGAACTCCACTGTATGTATGTGTGAATTGCATTGTTGTTTTATTCAAGTTTTTTGTGCAATGCATTATTTTTTATTTTGAGTTTATGGTTGGAGCACTGCATTTATATGTATAACTGTACTGCATTTGTTCTTTTTGTGCAATTTTTAACGAGGATAGTCAAACTTTATTTTGATGCAGTGTCTGTTTTCCATGCTAGGGCGCCTGGGTTTGAGGAGGTTACTCAATTGATTGACCATTATTTTGCACAGGGTAATGTTGGTGTGATCTTTGATCAGAGACGTCCTGTCTTCTCTGAAACACAGTCACAATCTGTTGATGGTACAGAGGAAGTTACACAGGATTGGATGGTCCCGGAACAGGTTCGTCAATATGAGTTGAAGCAAAGCAAGAAGAAGTTGAGGTTTGAAATTGAGTCAAAAGAGCTTGCTGAGAAGGAGAAGCAGAGGAGATCTGGAGATGGTGGCAATGGTGGTAAATTTTGCTAGATGAAGAAGAGGTTGAGTACTATTGCTGAGGAAGGTGGTACACCTCGTCGGAGTCCACGTGTTGCTGGAATGAAGAAGAATCTTGGCAAGAGAACCGCTGAAGCTGGCGGAAGTGATGATCCTCAGCGTAAACAACTACATGTCACTGAAGGTCCCAATTCTGATGACGACGACTTTTTGCTTGCTGATTATGTGAAGGGTGTCCATCCTTCTATATGCAAAGACTGTGGTTCATCTAAGAGTGTACCCAAGCGTGCCCATGATGATGTCGACGAAGATGTTGGTTGTGATTCTGGCGAGGAGGTGGATGCTGCTCCAAAGGTTTGTTAAAGTGCACTCCATTTGTTTCCTTCATTTGTTATTTTTTCTGTATTTTCTATGTATCTTTTTTTTATATGCCTAATCTTTTAATGTGGACTGCATTTCCCTTTACACAGAGGAAGAAGTCCAGTAAGAGCAATGCAATTGAAGATGATGGTGAGCTAGATGATTATCGATTTAACAAGACCGTGTGTTTGTCCCTTCTAACTGTTTGCAAGGCTGCTTCTTTGTTGAAAGAGGCGCATTGCAGCCGTGTTAGGGATGCTGGATTTGGTGTTGTCTTTGATCTATCAGTAAAGAAAAAGGTGTCGCGCATTCTTATGTGCTATCTGATGGGATCGATTGACCCTGCCACCATGTTAATGGACTTTGGGAATGGCAGGGTTCTTTGAATAAATTGTGATGCAGTTCATCACATTTTCGATTTACCTATGGGACGTCACACTGCACCCATGCCTGCTTCCAGCGGTCACGATGAATCGTTGACTGCCCTCAAGGATGAGCTTGGCTTTGACCGTTCAAGAAGTATAGGTGTCAAGGACTTGCTTGAGAAGTTGAAGGTGTTGGTGGAGGAAGATGATTATGTGAGTGTTGACATTGCTGTGAAGGTGTTCTTCCTGATACTTTACCAGAATTTGCTGTGCCCGGGGCCTGTAGTTCGTTTGGGTAGAGTTGCTGCGATGGTAGAGAACATGGATTATGCGGCTATGGCTCAGATGGACTCACTACTAGGAAAAGGGCTATAGATGGAATTGACACTAATGGCGCACCAGACATGTGGTGCGCCATTACTATATACTAATGGCGCACCACATCCACGGTGCGCCATTAGTAAAAATATTTTTTTTAAATTTTTGTTCAAAACTACCAATGGCGCACCGTGGGAGTGGTGCGCCATTACTAGTTGAACTAGTAATGGCGCACCATGCC
>NC_057813.1:721387854-721388607 GCF_018294505.1 Triticum aestivum
AATGATGAAAATGTCAAAAAAATAACTTTTGCATACTAACTCGGATGAAAAAGTCTTTTATATGAAAAATCATCTACTCGAAAAGTTACATCCAAATTTAACGGGGGAACCCCGTTAAAAATTTTCAAAATCCTCAAAAACCTAACAGAAAAAACGATACGGGGCTTTTAAGATCTGGAGAGGCAAAAAAATTCAAAAAAATTCAAACTTACTAATGGCGCACCTGCCCGTGGTGCGCCATTAGTATCTTCCCTCCTTCAAAATTCAAAATAAGTCAAAAAAATAAAAAAAATTACTAATGACGCATCTGCCCATGGTGCGCCATTACTATCTTCCCGCCTTCAAAATTCAAAATAAATCAAAAAAATTAAAAAAAATTACTAATGGCGCACCTGCCCATGGTGCGCCATTAGTATCTTCCCGCCTTCAAAATTCAAAATAAATCAAAAAAATAAAAAAAATTACTAATGGCGCACCTGCCCGCGGTGCGCCATTAGTATGCCGTATATATGGCTGGTCGTGGTCCTCTCCTCCTTATCTCTTCATTCCACCTCTCCTACACTCCATCTCCTCCTCTCCTCCACTCCATCTTCCCTTCTCTCCTCCACCATACTTCTCCTCTCCGGTGACCTCCTCCTCCTCTCTGGCGACCTCCTCCTCCCTCCTCCCCTCCCCTCCCCTCACGGTTTCTTCTCCCTCCTCTCCGGTGAGCTCCTCCTCCCTCCTCTCCGGTGAGCTCCTCCTCCCTCCTCT
>NC_057813.1:721388826-721393378 GCF_018294505.1 Triticum aestivum
TCCGGTGAGCCCCTCCTCCCTCCTCTCCGGCGACCTCCTCCTCCTCCTCTCCGGCGATGTAGGCGAGCGCCTCTCCGGTGACCTCCTCCTCCTCCTCTCCGGCGAACTCCTCTCTGGCGAACTCCTCTCCGGCAAAAGACCACGGCAAAAGAACGTACAAGATCCAAAAACAGGAACAAAATTTGAAATAATGTCGTGCCAAAAACAAGCAAAAAAAACGAGCAAAAAATGGGCAAAAAATCACGATCCAGATCTAGATTCAAAATGGCGCATCACTAATGGCGCATCACTAAACAGTGCGCCATTAGTATGCCCAAGTTACTAATGGCGCATCCCGTTGTCGTGCGCCATTAGTATGCCAAAGCACCTGGGTATACATGGCCCCTGGGAGGCATACTAATGGCGCACCATGGCCTATACTAATGGCGCACCAGTGGTGCGCCATTAGTATACCAGATACTAATGGTGCACCAGTGGTGCGCCATTAGTAAAAATTACTAATGGCGTGCTAGTAATGGCGCACCAGTGATGCGCCATTAATGGCCAAATTAGGTGCGCCATTAGTAGCGGTTTTTCCCGTAGTGACTTTTGCCAGCTTGTTGTTGATGAGTTGCAAGCAACTGTGGTTAGGTGGCAATCAGAAGGCAGCAAGCAGAATTGTGCAGAGGGTTGTGCCATTGTCCCCTCATTATGTATCTTGACTGCTTGAAGCTTCGCAAATTTTTAGTCATGCACACGTTGACGCCACGTGCGTCATACCTGATGACCAAGGATCTGATGAAGTTGTATAATGAGGATGTGTGTGTGAAGGGAAAGATTTACTTGGAAAGTTACAAATTTGGGAAGCTGCCTGTTAGTGCACCTAATTTTTTAATATCAGATTTAAAAAAAATGTGCAGTCATTACAAATCTGAACTTTTCTAGTACTCACATGTGTACTTCTCTTTCCGTGTTGTCTTTCTTTTCAGTGGAAGGCATCAGGTGATATTGTATACAACCGTTCTGTTGCGGCTGTACATGGCAGCTCTGATGCGGGGCCTAGCACTCATGCTAGGTTTTATGAGCCTATCTGTAGTCAGCTTCCTGCCTGTGATGATGAGGTGCCGCACACTCGTGGTTTCATGCCTCGACAGATGTTTGATAATACAAGCTCTTATAAACAGTCATTTGTTGGCGGCAAAAAACATGAGGAGATTGATGAGCTTCTTCTGAAGGTTTTGAAGCTGACTGAGGATTTGCCAACCTCTGGTGACAGGTTGAGGACAGTTGCTGGTTTTTTCCCTGTTGGCCATGGCCCACGAGATGAAGATATAGTTGCTGCTCACAATTTTGATTGTGGTGTGATTGAAAGCCTGAAGATTGCAGTGAGAAATGTTCGTTCTTCGTATGCTCAATTGAGACATTCACAAGAAGAAAAATGCGGTCGGTATGAGAAGGATGCTGGGCATATTGTCGATGAAATGATCCGTCAGGACACTGGCGTTGGCGCTGATAATGTATGTTCTAGGTTTTTTGTCGCTTTGAAACCTTTTTTGTGTATTATGTTGACTGCTGCTCACTATTTTTTTTGTTATAGGCTGGAGTGGAATCTTCTGGTGTCGATGGAACTAGAGACGATGGAGTTGGTCAGGTATAAATACTCCTGCCATGTCTGTTCTGCCATGCTTCCCTTTTTTATTTGAACTTGCATTTTGTTTGCTTCCCATTTTTTGTGTACTTTCTGTTGTGAAGTGTGTACTGCTTGTGCATAGTTGAAGTTTTTCTTTTTCGGTCGGTACCATCTTATTTCTCATTTTTTGGTTTGTTCTATGCCCGTAGACTGGTGTTGCTGCTCGTGATGTGCACAAAGAGACCTATGATGGCTCTGGGAAGGATGAGGTCTTGGCTGATGCAGCGTCCCCTCTGGATGTTGTGGTTGATAAGGTATAGTTGTATTACTTGTTCTGTTAGTGGGTTGTGTTCTAATTTTTTGTTGTCTGTTTTAAACTTGATTTACGTTGTCATGTTCATCCATATGCATTTTCATTTGCGTATGTTAGTTGCAATAGTTTTACATGTGTGATCTTCACTATTTGACAGAAGTGAACCGCAGTTCTGTTGGCATGCGCGATCCATACTGATTTACATACGTGAGCTTCAGTATTTAACATAACTGAACTGCAGCGTTTGTCAAAACGAACTGTAGTTCTTTTTTATGTATATGTGGGTTGCAGTTGTATTTGTGTTTGACACACATGTGTTGGTGTTGTTTTGCATATGTGGACTGTAGTTGTTATGTGTATGTTGCTAGCAGTCTTTTGACATAAGTGTGTTGTGTGTTGTTGTGTTAGTTATCCCCATGCTTATTTTTGTGTTACTGTGTGTTTTTGAAACTTTCCACAGGTTGAAGAACAAAACATTGAAGTTCACATTGATCTGAATCAGGGCAGTTGTGATGTTGATGGCCGTGGCAGTGTTGATGCTTCTGTATCGGTTGCTGTTGAGTGTGCAGATCCTTCTGTAGCTCAAGGATCCCGCGATGCTGTTCCCACCAGTCGGCATGAAAATTCTGATGTTGGCATTGAAAAGCCACTGGACAATGTTGCCCCTACTGCTAGTGTTGTTGCTTCCCCGGTCTGTCTGGTGTCCAATGATGTTCCGGAAGTATCAATAGTGGAGCCTCATGTAGTTGAAGTATCTAAGGACGCTGTTGTCGACCAGACTGTTGCAAATCAAGAGAATGCTGTGCTGCTGCGGAAGGAAAGTCCAGTGAGGTTGTGGTGGATTCGTCGCAACATATGCAAGAAAATATTTTGCTTAGTTCTGAAGAACAGCAGCCTGAAGACTCTGACACTGAACGCAAGAGATTTTTTTTAACAGTGTAGTTTGATGTTTTTCTCATTCATGTTGTTTAATTACTATGGTATCTGTATTAGATGTTTAATTATAGGTGAAACTTTGATCTTTTGCCTATGATTTTCAAAATAGCTAGCAGAATTCCCTTATCTTATTATTTAAACTTCATTGTTTGGATAAGTGAACTTCATCTTTTTTACTACAGATGATGAACTTCCTGTTGTGACACCGTCGAGCATTGATCCAGCTCTTCTGAAAAGATACAATGAGTTGTACGATGCTGTTACAAGGGCTCGGAAGGACAAGAAGAAGAAGTATGGTTTTTTAGAAATTGTTTTGTTCATATGTATTATCTAATTTTTGTATTTACTCCTTTTTATTTGTTGTTATTTTTTTAGTATCTTATGTTTGAGTTTTTCATGAAAAAATTCAGGGACATGGTTGCTTTTAAAACTGAGATGGGTGATATTAGCATTGGCGAAGTTGGTAAATCCTTTTGGGATAAAGGGATGCTCACTACAAGGCTTGTAGATCTTGGGGTTTCTTTGCTGGTAGATAAGTTTAAGGGCTCTTCGACAATGGTTGTCCCGTACCATATTTGTGTAAGAACGCAGAAATTTTTGTTTTATTTTTTGATTTTCTTTTCTGATTTCGTGCAACGACCTGTTTTGCTTATTTGATTTTTGGTTTTGTTTCGGCAGACAAATATTTGGAATGGTGGTACTGTAGGAAGGAGTGTTAAAGTGATGTTCTCTTCAAAAGCCGAGGAGCGTGTTGATAAAAAGGGTATGGTGAGACACATTTTTATGTGTATTTTGCCTGTTTTGTTTTTATAGTGTTCTATTTTTTCTTCTTATAATAATTTTATTTATTTATTCATGCTTCCAACAGGTCCTTTTTGCAACTTTTGATCAGCCAGATACGAGGGATGGTGTTGGTCATTATTGTGTAGTTGCGTTAAATGTGAAAGAAAGGCGGTTTGAATTTCTTGACTCGCTCAACAAACCTGCAGCCCTGATGCGGTCAGGGTTTTTAGGAGGATGGTTAAAAATATCAAGCGTGCATGGAAAGAAGGTAGCTCGAGTTTTGATGAGCCGCTAAATCCTCCCACACTTGATGGATTTGTGTTGAAACATGTCATTGTCCCAATGCAGCCAAATGGGTGCGTTCTTTACAACCCTTTTGTGTCATGCCGTTCAAGTTTTTGTTTTCACTTCATTTTTGTGAAACTGATGTTTTTTATTCTTTTTATTGCAGGCATGATTGTGGATTCTATATGTTTCAATTCTTGCAAACATGGGATGGTGTTTGAGTTGCTAAGTTTGGGGTGGAGCACATTGGCTTCATCAGAAAGGCCATGCTCTATAGCTGGCTAACATCGAGGAAGTGTTGCCTTGATTTAACATCACTTCTAATTTTTGCAGATAAAGGTTGTTTTATTGAACTTCTTTATCCTCGCTTTATTTTATTTTTGTCTGCTGCTTGGTTCCGCTTCTTTATGTGCAAGTGGGCTGCATTGTTCTTTATATGTGGGCTGCATTGATGCATAAAAGTGTGGGCTGCATTGATGCATAAAAGTGTGGGCTGCATTGATGCATAGAAGTGGGATGCATTGTTCTTTATATGTGGGCTGCATTGATGTAGAGAAGTGGGCTGCATTGTGCTTTATATGTGGGCTGCATTGATGCATACAAGTGTGGGCTCCATTGATGCATAG
>NC_057813.1:721393795-721396537 GCF_018294505.1 Triticum aestivum
GGGCTGCATTGTTCTTTATATGTGGGCTGCATTGATGCATACAAGTGTGGGCTGCATTGATGCATATAGAAGTGGGCTGTATTAATGTATACAAGAGTGGGCCGCATTGATGCATACAAGTGTGGGCTGCATTGATGTATAAAAGAGTGGGCTGCATTTTTTTTCTACATACATGATTTTTGGTTTTTGTGTTTTGTACTGAGTGCTTCCATGATTTTTCTGCACATTTTTAGGTTTTGATTGGGGGCTTCATGAAGGTTGTATGTCACTGTTTGAGTCCCAGGGTTCTGATGTTGTTATGGAGGATTGTGTCATTGAAATCTCTCCAGATAATTCTGGTTTGTACACAAATGTGGCGTCTAGACCTGATGGTGGAAGTGTCTCTCGACCTAGCTCTCCACACGATATATATGATGTTGATGATGATGATTTTGTTACACCATGTGCACGTGTCACTAGGACTAGGAGTGCAGCAATTAACCGTCCTCCTTTGGGTGAGGTTGAAGTATTTTCGAACAAGAGGGCAGGTGAGAGGGCTTTTAAGCTGAGATGCTCTATAGAGAAATTGAAGCCTCCGAGGTTCAAATATATTGATGAGGCGATTAAAATAAAGGATCTTGTTCTCAGCAAAGATTTTATAACCAAATACCACGAGTAAGGTTTATGTGATGTGTGTGCCCTTTCATGCTTTCTGTGTGTTTTGATTTTAATTCTAATTTTTTTGATCCCATCTGTGTATGTTTACTGCAGGAACGCGTTATTTATGGTGCATGGTCCTTTTGGTGATGTCGATACTTACAATATCGACTATATCTATGATACATTTGGCAAAGGAGCTTTAATGGATTCGTATATCATGGATTTTGTCATCAAGTACTGGAAGCAAGACCCTGAATTGGGTTTAGCTTTATTTATCACGGTAAACGTTTGCTATCATTCTTTCCTACTGCACTGGCTTTTTCATGTCCATGCCTTCTTGCATTGTTTATTCTTTTTTTTCATTTCCTTTTTTTGTTGTTTTTTGTGTGCAGTACGTTCTTCAAATGGAAACCTCTAGGGAGAGAGATAATGACGGAAATCCTGTGTTGCCAGTTGTGCATAGCTCGTTTGTTTTAGAAGATGCAGTTCAGCAGTTCAAATTTTTTGTGAGCGACGGCGCAAACCTGTTGGATGCAAAACTGGTAAGTTCATTGTTTTTTGTCATTTATTTTTCCTGGTTTGTTGCATTTCTTTTTATAGTTATTTTTGGAACAGTGGTCCTGGTGGTATGTGTCAAAAGAACTTTTCATTTCATTTTTTTATGCAAACAGATTATGATGCCGCGATTCAAGGATGGTCATTATTCCTTATACACGATGAACCAGCATCGCCAGACCCTTGATATCCATGATAGTAGGAAGTACACTGGCCATCCTGATGTCACGACAAGGTGGCGCAGGACTGACTACCACGCAGATTGCACTGAAGTGGTATGTTATTTTTTCTTTGCCAAGCGTAAAGCTTTTTTTGTGTTTCTACTGCATTTTTTTATAAACTGCAATTGTTTATGTAGTGCACTTCAACATATGCGCGACAGAACTGCATTTTTCTCACGTGCACTTAAAAAATGGATTGTTTAGACGGTTGAGAACAACTTTTTTTTGTACGTTTGAATATCAACTTTTGATCACTGATGTGTGCTTTTTTTTGGCAGATGGGGAGGACGACCCAGCTGCTGAAGGCGATTTATGGTGAAAAAATGTATAAATTGAGGAACCAGCCTGACTGGGTTAAATTGGCAGAGAAGCCATCTTACCCGGTCGTGCCAGCGCAGGGAGCAAATGAGTGCGGAATCTATGTTCTGAGGATGACGCAGTATGACGGCCAACGTCTAGTTGAGAAAATTTTGAAATCCGACGTAATAGCTTCTCTGTTTTCTTTTCACTTTTTTGTTCTTTACGACGACCTTTTTTAATCACTTTTCTGCATTTGTTTTCTTTTTTTCAGCCTGCTGCTGAAGATTGGAAGGCGGAGTACATGTTCCAGCTGCTGTTCAATCCTTTGAACATGTTGTGTTATGAAGACATGCCGCATGAGTTACGTGAACTGATTGTGGACCTTGGGCTCACTTCCCTGTCGCAATCGCAATCGCAGTCACAGACGCAGTAACAGTCATTTGGGGCATTGTTTTCTACTGGGTGCAAAAGGCTGTGCGTGGACAATAGCTAGGGTTTGATGTTGTATTTGTGTGCGCTGACTAAGGTAGATAATGTATGAAAAATACTTTTTATTCTGTCGTTGTGTTTCTTCTTGTTCTTTTATGCAGCAGTGCATGTGGATGAATTTGTATATGTATGTGTATTTTATAGCAATATCTCATACAATATATATAAGTGTATAATTTTATTTTTTGTTGACGACCATGGTCTATGCGAACTGGCATTTTTATCACGCTTATATGTATGATATGTGTTCGATAAACTGCATCGCATTTCATGCCGAACTTCTTTGTCCAATATAAGAGCACTGCATTTTTTTTGTCTTTTCAAGCAAAGTGCTGCACGTGTGTGCATGCCGAAGCTGTATTGCTTTATGATACTGAACTTCTTTTTTTTGCCAAAACAAAAAACGCATTGCTTTTTGCATGTAGTTGCGTTTTTGTAGTTGGTTTTTTATTGTTTTGTTTGTTAAGGTACATGGGGGGGTTGCCCCCCCCCCAATTTTTTTAGTTGTCTATATATTTTTGTATTATTCTTGTATGCA
>NC_057813.1:721397328-721426268 GCF_018294505.1 Triticum aestivum
GGAGGGGGGGTCGTGACCCCCCTCCACATCCCCCTGCGAGGGCGAGCCTGGAACGAGCCGGAGCAGGCGGCGACGCGGCTTGCCGCGGCGCCGCATGCGTAGGCGAGTCCGTCATACCCCGTTGCCCATGTCTATCTTAGGGGTGTGGCTCCGGGGTTTGTGCACGCGTCCCCTTTTAATGGAAAAACGGAATGTCCATGCGTTAGCGCGAGGCCGAGCAGGAGGGGAGGGGGGGTTGTGACCCCCCCTCCACATCCCCCAGCGAGGCCGAGCCTGGAACGAGCCGGAGCATGCGGCGACGCGGCTTGCCTCGGCGCAACATGCGTAGGCGAGTCCGTCATACCCCGTCGCCCCCTGTCTATCTTAGGGGTGTGGCTCCGGGGGTTGTGCGCGCGTCCCCTTTTAATGGTAAAACAAAAAATGATGTCATTTGTACTGCTTGCACGAACGTTAGTACTGCACTTCGTGTAGCAAGTGTGTGTGTTGGGGCCCTTGTCGTTCTTCATTTATGCATGTACTGCACTTCATGCATACACTTGTTGAACTACCTTATGTTCGTTCTGTGAACTGTATTCACGTTTGTTTAGAAAGGTATACGGATTATATTTTTTTAGATATATCAATATTAATTTTTACGATTGTGAACTGCATTAATTTTTTTCTTTTTTATGTCCGAGTTTGTAGTCAGATTACCTAAATTTTTTTGTTTAATGTTGGTTTTGAATATGTTTTGTATGTGAATAGTATGTTTTGGTATCACTCATTAAATTTTTCAAAGTTGTGTAGATACTTGTTCTAATGCAAACTAATTTCGGCGAAATCAATTGTTCACAAGCCAACTTGGTTTTTATAAAAGAATGTTCGATATGAAGCAACGGACATTATCAAAATCTTGCATACATGAAACAAAGAACAACACAACGCCTAAAGTAAAGTGAAACTAAACACAACCCTGATTTTTTCTAGTTGTTGTATTGGATTACAGCCTTGTTCTTCTTCTTCTCTGCCTCTTTTTTCTCTTTTTGCCCTGTCCAGTCCCATTATGACATCGTAGATGATTCTCCATGACTCATATGTTGCGAATGCATCTATTGCTGCATACTTGATAAGCTTTTCTGGCAGCGGGCAAAATCCCCACAGAGTATGGTCCTCCTTGCGGTTAATTTTTTTCTTCATGTCATGGTAGTGAATGTCTATCATCCTGCCAGCAACATCAGCCAAAGAGTCAAACTTCTTTTTATTGTATGGGTCTCTCCATTCCACCTGAATATCAATGTAGTTGTCGGAGTTGATCTCCAAACTAGATACCTTCAGCTTGCTTTTGTCTCCTTCAATAACGAATCCGACGAAGGTGTACTCATCATTCATCAGGAATTTGTCTAGTTCCATTGGCCTGCAATATATTTGTATAGAGTGAATATAGTTTATTTCTTTAGAACTAGCAATGTTTTTTTGTGTTTTATTGAAACTGAACTGCAATATGAATATCTGAATCTGTTGCATTGAGCATTTCCTAATAATTTGTTGAACATAACTAGTAAATCTGATAATAGATTGCATAAACAATGCATGTTTTGTGTATGCTTGTATTCTTGAACCTAAATTCCTACATGTTTTGTATGGTAATGTTGCAGTGAAGAAAATATAATTAAACTGCGTGTATTGCTAGATAATATAATTCAAGAATTGAACACATGAGTGACATACATGGAGCCAGATCAAAACTGTCAATAAATTCACATTTCATGCTTTTTAAAGAATGAGAACCAAAGGTTAAATATTATGGCAATTGCAGTGAAGAAAATTTAAAATCAATATTGACAAGCAATAGTTATTCTTACCTATCTTTAGCTGCACATATGTGGTAGACAAGGCATTCTTTTTCTACGCATAGCTGTAGCACCGCTGCACGTTGTGGCTTCTTGTAGTGTGTGTACTCGACATCAACGCCGACTAGTTTGACGGGCATTCCGCCGAGCTTCCTCCTGAACATGGACAACATCTTGTCCACGTCTTTGCCCTTGCTTGTGCAAAGGACGTGGAGCTTGTGATTGCCGTGGAGGTGGACGTCATGGAGCTCCCTGGTGTACTTGCGGCACTGCTTGTATAGAGGTGCATCCGCCATGATTCTCCTCTGCTCTCTGGTGTTTGTTATAGAGAGATAGGTTAGTGAAAGGAAGAGCGGAGAAGAAGATGCAATCGGGTTTTTTGGGGGACGAAGCAGTTGTGTTTTCTCCTCTGCTCTCCTCTGGTCTCCTTGACAGGACGTGGGAGAGGTGGAGTGGGGCGGTAGCATGGTGGGGCTCTGTTTTTAAGTTACGTGGCAACTGCCAACAGGTTCTACTATGAGGAGGCTCTTGTTAGTGCGTTCGAAATCCGGAATGTCGTCGCCTCTTTTTTCGTGATTAGATCACTGTATTCACGCAACTGTCAGAAAATGTGATGATTGTGTCTTCGGTCAATAGTCTAAGATAGTGCACTTCTTTTCTATCAAAAAAAAAACTTCTCAGGTCCACATAGTGTACTTCAGTATGATTCACACAGATGTACTTTTTTTTGTTCTCTTGATGGTGTTCTTTCTTTTCTTCTCCTGATTTTTGTGGTAGTACAGCATTTGTGTTGATGGAGAGTAGTGTGGCTAGGGGTGTCGGAGTGCTTTGGTTAAGTAACAGGGTCGCATTCTTATTTCAGCCATACTGCATTGCAGAGTGAAGATAACTGCAATTCATTAAAAAATACTACTTTGTGCTTCCACGTGGAGACTGCATTGTTATACGTCTCTGACTACATCCGTACGTTGACATCGGGCTTACTGCGTTTTATTTATTAACATTCTTATAGTGCCGACGCACATTTTATTTTGTTTGTTGTTATTCATTTAAAAAATGTTTGTCATTTTTTTTGATGTTTTATTTTTGAACATATTGTTTTTTCTTAGTGGGCTTTGTTGGCCCTGTGTTCTAGTTGTGAAGACGGAATTGGGCCCTAGTCTGCCTGTGAGCACGGCTGGTTCCCGGTGCGCTGTGTGCGGTCTAATTTTTAGTCCCACCTCGCCCGCGGAAGGTGCGCCCGACATGTTTATAAGCGGTGGCGAGGCCTCTGTGTCGAACTCCTCTTGTTACTTATTTGGGCGCTTGAACACGGCGCTCGTAGCTCTATGCTCTCTGACCTGTGGACCCATGTGTGGCCGGCCCCATGCACTGTGACTCAGAACGACTCGCCTTGTGTGGGCGCAGATCTATTACGAGACTGGCTGGGGCCGGTAGCATGTGGGTGGTCAATTTTTTTTTCTTTTTATTTTTCTGCCTTATGTGTTTTTTCAATGTTGGGGTGTGCACTGCATTGATCAGAGTTCTGTACTTCATGTGCACGAATTCCGTACTGCATGAACAGTTCTTTTTTTTATTCCCGTGTTTTTTCTATTATATAGTCTTTTTTCCCAATGTATTGTAGTGCACTGCTTAGTAAATCATACACGTAATGCGTTGATTATGGTTCTGTACTGCACGTTCATATATTTCTTTACTCCATTGATTATTTACGTGTTTGCCTTATGTGTTTTTTTCAATGTCGGGGGTGTGCACTGCATTGATCAGGGTTCTGTACTGCATATATACGAATTCCGTACTGCATGTGCAGTTCTCATTTTTTTATTCCCGTCTTTTTGCTGTTATGTGATCGTTTTTCCCAATGTATGGGAGTGCACTGCTTAGTAAATCATACGCGTAATGCGTTGATTATGGTTCTGTACTGCACGTTCATATATTTCTGTACTTCATTGTTTATTTACGTGTTTGCGTCTTTTCATTTTCTGGTTTTGCTCTTATGTATTCTTTTTTCAAATTTAGGTTCATGTATTGCTTTGTTGGGTATGTTAAGACTTCATTCGACAGATTTCTGTACTGCATTCATGCACAACTTGTACTGCATGCGTCCTGTTTGGATCCTGTATGACAATTTCATCACCAGCAAACTAAGTTGAACAGAAAGCAAACTAACATAATCAGAGTTCATCGTTACAAAGTGATTCTGCATGGCAAGCAAACTAGGTTCAGCACACAAGCAAACTAACGATACATAAGCAAACAACACAAAGCAAATTTGATGATAATTCTAAAAGAACGCTGGCATTGTTGGCTCCTGGCCGGCACCATCTTCTTCTTCACCAGTCAGGCTCTCCACATGCCCAGCTGCTCCTGGCGCACTTCTTGGGGGGCTCCTCCTTCTCCAGCTTTGCACGACGAAGGCCGTCCTGGGTGATGGTGATGCGGTTCCATATCTCGTACGCTGCGTACGCGTCCTTTGCCGCGTACTCGATGTGCCTCCTGGACAGAGGCAGGATGGCCCAGTGCTGGTGCTCGTCGTCGGTGATCTTCTTCTTCATGTTGCTATAGTAGTCGTCGATGATCACGCCGGAGACACCCCCGAGGGAGTCCAACGGCTTGGTTGCCTCGGGCACCCTCCACTCCTTCTGGATGTCGACGAAGTTGGCGACCTCCAGTTTAACACGCTCCAGCCTGGTTTTGTCACCGTCGATGGAGAAGCCTACAAAGGTGTACCTGGGGTCGACGAGGAAGTTGTCGAAGACGGTGCACCTTTTAGTGTCGCTCATTTGGAAGAGCAGCACCGGGTGATTCTTGCCGATGGAGAGCTGGCAGAGGGCGGGTTTCTGCGTTGCTTCAGGGTCGTTGTCGTACTCGAGATCAATGCCGACGATCTTGTGGCGCTGGAGCCTGAGGTGGCGCTCGTACTGCGCGAGGGTGATCGCCATCTGGTTCTTGTCATTGGTGTGGATGACGTGCAACTTGGTGTTGTCGTGCGCCTCCACGGCGTTGTTGCCCTTGTACTCATCAGTGAACGTCATCGATGGTGTCAGGTCTTGGTGCTTTTGCGTTGATATGGGGCGATTTGGTGTGAGCGCAATGGACACTTGTGTTCTTGTGGACGAGAAGGCCTTTGGCAGAGGTCTGAATTTAAGGGGAAGGGCACGGGGTGGGATGGCCTTGTTGGATGAACTGCACGATCGCACTGATGATGCGGTTGTGTAGATCGTGGGTTGTTTTTGCATCTGTGATCGTGGGCTTGTGGTGATGGAACTGCTCCGATCGGGTGGTTGTATACAAATATGGGTTTTTTTTCAAGGTGGGTTTGTTTTATTTTTGATGAGCACATTCTTTTTAACCACCACTTTTTTCTATGCGAACGGGCATTTTGTTATGTTTTATACATGCATCATGTGCGATAAATGAACTGCATTCGTATATAGTCCTGCACTGCATCTGCTAGAATACAGTATTACACTTGTGTATACATGCGCGTACTTCACTGTTTTTTGAGTTTATTTATTCGTGTAGGGTAATCGAGAACTGGATTGCCATACCGCACTGCATCGTCTAACGTAATGCACTTCATTTTTTACAGCCACGTATTGCATCTTGTTGGGCCTGTGTACGGGAGGGGTAGGGAAAGGGGTTGGGGGTGGGGGACCCTCCCCCTTTTTTTAACTTATTGTTTTTTCTTAGTCGGCCTTGTTGGGCCTGTATTCGGCTAGTTTTAGAGACGCATTTGGGCCCAAGTCGGCCTGTGAGCACGGCTTGGTTCCCGTTTCGCTGTGTGTGCGTCCTAATGTTTAGTCCCACCTCGCCCGCGGAAGGCGCGCCTGACCTGTTTATAAGTGTTGGCGAGGCATACTGGTCGAACTCCTTCGTATACTTATCCGGGCACTTATACACGGCGCTCGCATCTATATGCCCTATGACCTGTGGGCCCATGTTTGGCCGTCCCCATGCACTGTGACTCAGAACGACTCGCCTTCTGTGGTTGCACACCTATTACGAGACTGGATGGGGCCGGTAGCACCTGGGTGGTCAATTCTTTTTCCTTTGTAACTTTTTCAACATTGGGGTGTGCACTGCTTTTTTAGTAAATCATGCGTGCACTGCATATATTTAGTTTCAGTACTGCATGTGCATGCATACCGTACTGCACATTTTCTGCGCTACATTTTTGTGCACTGCATCGGTATCATTTTTCTTTATTGTTTTTCCTGTTTCGTATCCTTTTTTCTTAGTGTACGGGTGTGCACTGTTTTTGTGCCCCTATGCGCACTGCATTCGTCATAGTTTTGTGCTGCAGGTGTACACATTTTTGCACTTCGTGCATCCTTCTTTGTGCCAAAAAGCATGTACTGCACTTCGTGCACACATATAGTGAACTTCCTGTACGAATTTGGAGAACTGCACACATAAAATGGTCTGTGGATTATAATTTTTCAGAGTATTATTTTTTAATGATCCGTGGTTTTGTTCGTGGGAATTGCTGCAGTCAAAGTACACCTTCTTTTTCCGTTCCTCTTTCTTTGGTAACATAAGCCTTTTTGATTGTCCTTTCTTCTTGGGAACATAATTTCCATTAAGTCCCCTTTAATTTCAGTTTTGACCTTTTTGCATTCCTCTTGTATAAATGAAGGCTAACTTATGCCCTTCCTTTGCATTTCATTTTCTCCTCTAGCCGCAAGTTCTCTCCTTTCTCCAGCCTATTATTATTTTTTTGTTTTCTACGTTTTTGCTGCGATGGCTCCAGGCCCCTGTGCGTATCTCTTCTGCTGCGGCCATGGTTGTGGTGTGCCGACGCACTGCAATTGTTCAGCTTGCTCACAGGCCCGTCGTGCTCGTCGTGGTGGGAAGGTATTGTGCCGAACTAGGCGAGCCGAGCAGCTTGCATATGGTACAGTATTTACGGAAGGATTGAATATGGGCCAGATCAACGTATCTGCGTTCTATTCTGCGCTGCTTCGCCATGGCCTTGGCTGCACGAGTCCTTTTGTCTATCAGCTTACGCCAACAGATGTGGAGACTCACTACAAGATGGTATGTTTCGTTATATATGATTTTTTTTCTTTGTGTTTTTTTTGTATAATTCCATTGTATTCTGAACTTGTACTAATTTAGGAACGCACTTTTTTCTTTGTTTTTTGAAGTGTACTGCAATGTGTTCTTATTTTCTTGTTTTTTTTGCTTGTGTGCATGTAGCTTATGTTTTAGTTTACAGGTTAGAACATGTGAACTGCTTATATATTAGCTGAGCACTTCATATTTCTACATTTTTTCAAATTTGTATGGTGTGTACTACATGTAGCTAGACTACAGTACTGCATTATAGTTCTAAGCGAACTGCATATTTGCAAGTTCCATACTATAGATTGAAACGTTTTATATGTACTGCTTGTTGGACTGTTGTGCACTTCATCTATCTCTGTTTACAATATGAGAATTGTACTGCTAGTTTCGTTCTCAAACAGTTTTATTATTTTTTACAGAAAATTCCTCAACGAGCTGTTAGGTATGTGCGGCTCAAGAAGAAAGGAATTCTTCAAGTTGTTCTTGGTAATGGATACCTTCAACCAGCCAAGTACAGTGTAGGCGTTGACGGGAGGCTGTGTCTGCACAAAGGGTGGAAGGAATTTGTCATTGATAGTGTCCTGAAGTCTGAGCAAGTGGTTGTCCTCAACTTCTTTGAACTCGAGGATCGTACTGTTAGAATCACGTTTGACGTGATTGGCTAAGGTTATGAGGTTGATTTGTAATAACTACTTTGTGTGTTGAACGCTTCATCTTTTTGATGTGTTTTGTAATAAGCACTGTTGTGATCTGAACCGCTTCAATTATCATTCAACGGGAAATTTGTGTTTGCATGGTTACATTATGTGAACTGCTTATATGTCAGCTGAGCACTACATGTTTCCACATTTTTTCCCAATTTGCATGGTGTATACTGCATGTAGTTAGTCTACAGTATTGCATGATAGTTCGAAGCGTACTGCATATTTGCAAGTTCCATACTGCATATTGAAATGCGTTTTATATGTACTACTTGTTGGACTGCAGCGATCTAACAGTATTTTTTACATGGTTTTTGAATCAAAATGTGTCAATGTTTTACTCAAGACTGCTATATATATATATATATGGTATACTCTATATACCATTTTTCTCCTTGCATGGTTTACACAAAATTTAAACTGATACATAAGTCATAGAGATAAGCAAATTGCTATGCATACGATTAATTTATTGTCTGTTCATCTATTTGGTCGTTAACCTGCTGCTTCTGCGCGGTGACTGGAGCGTGTCTAACGTCGCACTTTCTTTTGCTTTCCATGGTGGTGTTGCTGGTTCTTGTCTCTGCACCTTTGTGTTTGTAGCCCCTCGCGTGCTGGTTGATGGCTGCTTTCGTTTTTCAGTGCTATGAACTGCATCCTTCTTTGCTCCTACCTTGTTTTTTGAAAGTGGTGTTGTTCTCGTTTTTTTCTGTACAGCAGCATTTCCTTGTGGTGGTCTTGTTGATATTGTTTCTTCATGTTCTTCGTCCTCTTCACTCTCTTCAGTCTCTTCACTCTCTTCTTCCTGTTCATCATCTTCATCATCTGTTTCTTCATAAGCCTCTGTTTCTTCAGTTTCTTCACGTTCTTCGTCCTCTTAACTCTCTTCTTCTTCCTCCTCTTCTCCGTCTGCTTCTTCATAAGTCATTTCTTCTTCAGTTGTGTCACCATCTTCTTCTTTGATCTCACCTTCTTTGTCTTCCTCCTTTTCTGATCTTTTTCTTTTTCTTTTGGGGCAGGTTCTTGAATTGTGTCTCTTCCTCTTTTTGCAGATGCTACAACGTCTCAGTTTCGTCCATTTCTTAGTGTTGTAAGTGGAATTTCTGTTTTGTTGTGCATCTCCATGTCGTCGTTTTTCTTGTTCATTTCTTTTTGTACACGTCCTGGAATTATGGCCGCTGATTGCATTACATGTTTTGCACCTTCTTACTCTGAGTGGGTGACCATCACTGTCCAGCTCAGGCTGTGGCTTACTGTTTTTGTCATCATTTTTCTCCTTGCATGCCACCTTTTTCTGGATTGCGTCTCCCCCTTTCTTTCTTCCTCTTGTGTTTGAAATAGGAGGTGGAAGAATTGTTTCCTTTTTGATAGCACCAGTTCCGATGTGTTCAGTATTTTCTACTTGCTCTGCATTATTGTCATGCTGGTATTTCTCTGCTTGCTTAAGTTTTGCTGCTTCTTCTTCTTCTTCGTTGAGCACGTCAACTTCCTCTATCAGTGCCCTCATACCAGACAACGCTCTGTGGCACCCAGCGTTGGACCTTGTCGCTCTGTTTGCAAGGTCCATTGCTGTTTCTGTCAGCAATTTTCTACTGCAAAAAAGTGAGGTTCCATCTGGTGCTGTTTGTTTGTAGTCTCTTCTGTCAAACGTTGCATTTGATCTTGCGTTACGGGTGTATCTTTTCTTGATGTACACCTCAGGAATGTTGAGTACTCTCAAATGAGAAAGCATACATAAGTCATGGACGCAAAAGAGGCCTGCAGACAAACACATGATTTTTTTTGTTCTGTAAGTGAGCTGCATGAAATTAGTAAACATATATTTTTTTCGTTATTTGTTCATTTTTTAAAGAAGTGAACATCATTTGGTTTTGTGAATTACTCATGCATGTGTACTTTTAAAGTTCATTAAGTGAGCTTTCATGCATGACTATGAGAATCTAGAATTTTTTTTTGCTAGGAGTCTCACATGTGTGTGTCCAGAGTTTGCACTCACATTCGTAGACACCTTTCTGTTAATCGGAGACCACTTGGAAATTATGCCTTGCCCAGTCAAATGCATCCGATCTGTTGTAGTGGTGTATGAGATACTTTGTCGGGTTCTCAGGGCACCGTTCTGCTCTGAATGCAGTGCTACGGTAGAGTGTTTCTTTGAAATCTGCAAACACTGCCCTTGTATACACTTTAGATAGCTGAACTTCGAAGCCAAACTTTTTTGTTGTTTTTACCTCTGACTGCATGATCACAAATACACTGTTACGAACCAGAGAAATGAAAAAATTGTTTGTCTTTGTAGTCATATTTTTTAGCAATTTTTGATTGACATTTTATTTACCTCATTTGCTACTGTCTCTTCGTGCTCGACGGCCTTCCTGGTCTGAATGCACTTGTCCACCTGTTGAGCAAACAGATGGAGATCATGCTTCTCCCTGACAAAAATTTTCTTCAGTATACAGTTCATGCTCTCGTTTTTCTGTGTGGAAGTCATCCGAGCACAGAAAATTTCCTTGTAGTAAGCTGAGATCCACTCGTGCCTGTCATCCCACAGCGAATTCATCACTTCGTCGTCTTGCAAGTTGTACTTCTGAATGAGGTTCTTCCATGCTCATTCAAATTCTGACGGCATTAGTGGGTGGTTCAGCACTGCATTGAGTTCGTCCTTGAGCTTCTCGTGCGCCTTATACAGCAAGGCGAGGTGGTCCTTGTACTTCTTCATGATATGCCACCGACACAGCTTATGCAGAGTTTGTGGGAGGATAGTTTTTAATGCTGCCTTCATCGAAGAACACTGGTCTGAGAAGAGACAAACAGTGTTTTTTTATTAAGTTGTTTGCGTGTGTGCAAGATAGATGGAAGAAATATAAGTGCACAAAACAGGTGAGCAAATGATGTTATTTTTTGTACCTGTGAGCATGCAGATTGGCGGCTTGTTGTTCATACACCTCAGAAAGGTTTTGAAAACCCACTCAAATGATGGTATTGTTTCATCTCGCACGAGTGCAACAGCAAATATGGTGCTCTATAGATGATGGTTCACCCCCACAAACACTCCCAACAGCATGTGGAATTTGTTAGTTTTATACTTTGTGTCAAATGTAACGCAGTCTCCAAAATCTCTGCAACTTGCGTTTGCCCAAAAGACGTTTCTTACACGGTTATCTGCATCAACGTCATAATCATAGAAGAACTCTGGGTTTATCTTTTGCATTTTCTCGAAGAAATCCAGAAGTTTCTTGACATCATCTTCAGACTCTTCTCTGGCAAACTTCTGTTTCCTGCATTTTCAGAGACAATGCAAAGTTATCTCATCGAACAGATAATAATTACAGACAGAATGCTCAAGAGATATGCTCTGTTATGTGCTTACTTGTTTACCCAGTCGCGCCTAGTATGTCCCATGTACTGCAGACCACCGGACATACGCGACAGCGTCGACATCATCTGAGCATGTGTGTGGTTATCCAGTTGCATGTATTTCACTAACTGGTCTATCAAAGGATCGTCTTTTTTGTGCGATCGCATGTGCAAAAGCATCCCGGGGCTTTCCAGCATCTTGTGATTGTGGTTGAGCTGAACCATTTCTATCACAAATTTGCCATCCTTCCTTTTTTTTACTCTAATCTTTGCATTGCAGCCAATCCTTTTTGATGTCTTCTGACGTACCCAGTGATAATCTGACACAGCTTGCTTGTGCACCCCTTCTCTTGAGCATACAATGTAGGCATTTGTCCTGTGTTTTGCCCTCTGCGTATACCAAACCCTGCACATCTTACATAATTGTTGTAAAAGTCCCATGCCTTGTCGTACGTGCTGAACTTCATTCTAGCAGCAAGTACGAGGTTCAGCGGCATGTTTTTATCCTGCATTAATTGCAATGCTCTATGAGATAATTTGTTTTGTTCTGTTTTTTAAATACGAGGAGTGCATACGAGTTTAATAAATCATTTTGCAATGTTCCTAGCAAAACCTCACAAGAAATATCAGTGTGCACTGCAATGTTATCTGAATGGACTGCAACTTTTTTTCCAGACCATAAACTTACATGTGTGTAGAGTCGTTCGCCCGAGGGTGTTTGCAGCTCGCCAGGTTGTATTGGACATGGCGGGGTTATAGCAGATCTGTGTAGTTGAGGATCTCGCGGCGGCAACAGTGAGGAGGATTTGTACCTGCTGTTTACTTTTGACCGAGGCACCATTGGCGGTCGCAGCGTAGAAGTTGATGCAGCAGGTCTGGTTGGAACTCTGTTTTTTGGTGCAGCAGGTGGACGCTGAGCTCTGTTTGGGGTGTGGCAGGTGGACGTGGTGGTAATCCAGTGTTGTGACGATGTCTCAGTGGATTGGTTTGAAAATTTTGGAGCAGTGGCACATCATCATAGACATAATCATCATCTGCTTCAACATCGTGTTCAACTGCGCCATCATTGTCTGTTCGGACATGCTGTCCAAATGTAGTGAACTCATGCTTATACTCTGGGTTGAGAACTGTTATCGGCTCATCTTCATCGTCATCGTCTCCATCATCGTGTTGGTGAGTGCCTTCCCAGACGAATGTAACATCATCATCACCTTCAACTACATCTTCTTCCTGGGAAAAATCTTCTTGTGGAGAGTACTGTACCCTGTTTGTCGTCGTGAAGAATCCACGAGGAATCTTAGGGGTAACCCAGCCAGTATCTCTTTCAGAAGAATATCCACTCTTCTGAAAGTTGTTGTTCTCAGTGCTGTCAATTATGTGCGGCATTTTGTATCTACTGAACGTCATCTCCTGCACACAAAATGACTGATCTGCATTGTCAGGTTAAATGAACTGAATCATGTGAACTGCAATATGTTTAAAATTTTACTGCCGAAGCATTGCAGGGTGACTGCATCACCCCGCAAGGTGAACTGAAGCAAGCGCACTGCATTGTTATCCGTAATGAACCTATAGAAGCGTACTGCATTTTCCCCCACAACGAACTGAAGCAACCGCACTGCATAGGGTTTGTACTGCATAATCAGGCGCTGTACTGCTTTGTACTACTCTGTCTATGATAACTATACTGAGATGGTTGAGGAAGTGTACTTCTTACCTCGTGATGCAGTGATTTCTTGCGTTTACAGGAGGAAGTTCCCTTCTCGTCCGCATGCACATCTTTCACGTTCGCCCGTGTAGTCCACTTGCCTTTCAGAAGTTCATGGGCGGTCTGGACGTTGCTCAAGGTGAACGGGGAAGGAGGATTTGCTCTGAAGGTCGATGGAGACTTATTCCAAGAAGCTACCGTGGATGAAGCAACCTTGCGCACACTCCTCCTTGCTCGAATTGGTTTGATGTCAAGGCAGCACCAATCCACATCTGATGAAGTACAGCTAATTGCAGGCCCGGAGGAGTTCGGTGGCGGCGCTAGCGAGCTGCTGCCGTGGAAGAAGGCCGATAGGCTGGTATTGCTCGGCGCCTGCTGCAGAAGAAGGCCGAGAGGCGACGGGCGGCGTCGCTGCTTGGCCGCCGCCGCGGAAGAAGGCCGGGAGGGGAGGGGCGGCGTCGCTGCCGGCCGCTACCATGGAAGAAGGCCGGGAGGGGAGGGGCGGCGTCGCTCCCAGGACGCCACCGCGGGAGAAAGCGGGGAGGGAAGGGGCGGCGGCGCGACCAGGCCGCTGCCGCGGTAGAAGGCCGGGAGGGGAGGGGCGGCGGCGCGACCAGGCCGCTGCCGCGGTAGAAGGCCGGGAGGGGAGGGGAGGCGGCGCGATCTGTTGGTGGTGTGGAGAATAAGGTTTGGGTGTGCAGAATAAGGTCTTAAGGGGTGTTATCATAATAGACCCACCCTATAAAGCCCCCGTCGGCATAGTTCCGAGCCATCAAACGGCTGCCGCTGACTAGGTAGGCGGGCCCAGGCTATGCCGACGACCTCATATATGCCAACGGCACCCGTTGGCGTATCGTGAGCGGTCCTGACGGCTGTAGTATGCCGACGGGGGCCGTCGGCATAGAGAGACATATGCCGACGGCTTTCCTACGCCTACCGCCTGCCGCACCCAAGGCCGTCAGGATATGTTCATCTATGCCGACGGGGGCCGTCGGCATAGATGAGGCCGTCAGGATATGTTGATCTATGCCGACGGGGGCCGTCGGCATAGATCAGGCCGTCGGCAACTACATAAATTCTGGTAGTTGCTTGTCCTTCAACCTATGTAAATTATGGAGCAAGAACAAACGTTCACACAACAGACTCAGTATGTTGCTTGTCCTTCAACCTACCAGAGAAGGTGGTTCCTGTAGAGAGTTGTAATATCATCTTAGAATTCAAACTTAAAGCAATGCTAGTAGCCACCTCTCAATCGCACCCAGTTAGCATCATTGTATTCGGTTCTTCATAGTATTATTAATCCATTGTGATGATTTAGTGTCCTGTTTATTACTGAAGTTCAAAATGATGATTTTGTCGGGTGTGGAAGCTTAACTTATTCAGTTGATTCCTTTCTTGCGTTGGTCCTTGGGTTGTCATCCATTGCATTGCGGCCTATGTTGAACAAGATGTTGGTGTAAGGTATGCGCCTAAGGAGCATATGAGGGTTCTCTTATTTATTAAGTATCTGATGCTCAGTGCTGTATGAAAATGATGCGTATATATTGCTGATAAATGACTCGATCTTCTGTTCGACCTGGTGAAACACAATGTAGGATCATTGTGTTTCGGGGTTAACATGGCATTACAAAATTGAAATCAAACGGTTACCAAGATGAATGGATGGATGGATGGATAGATGATGCCCTTGACTTATGGGACTACTGTATTATACCATGAATATAGAATACTGCTAATGTATATTGTTTTCTAGTATCACGAGCAGACCGGTGCCTGCTGCCTTGATATAATTAATCAAATTTATCATCCCTATTTTTCTGTATCCATTAAATACTAAATATAGAGTGGTAGTTGTTGTAGCTGAGGACCGGAATAAATAATGAAGTGCAGCTAGTGCGCATGCATGTTCATCCAGTTGGCCTTTGTTTGGTCTTCACCTTGAAAGCTACGCGCTTTCTGGTAGACTTCGAGGAATCAGGGTTCACACTTGTGAGCGTCTACATCTACTCAGTAGTCAATCATCACTTTTAATTTAAGGCTATATCAAGCTTGCTCGGTCAGGGCAAGAGGTCCTACTCACCTTCAAATTCTCCAATCTCCATCATCTGTTGTTTCGTGGAGCTTGGTTTGATTTGATACATCAATACATCATACATCACCTTCATGGCAAACTGCTTCCGGAGGCCGTCGATGATGGTGCCCGCGGCCCCTAGGAGCGAGGACGAGATCCTCCAGCCAGCCAACCTCAGAAGTTTCACCTTCACGGACCTCAAGAAGGCCACGAGGAACTTCCGGCCGGATAGCGTGCTCGGTGAGGGCTGCTTCGGATCGGTGTTCAAAGGGTGGGTTGACGAGGCCTCCTTCGCCCCGGCAAGCCCTAGGACCGGCATGCCCATCGCCATCAAGAAGCTCAACCAGGAAAGCTTCCAAATCCACAAGGAATGGCTCGTCAGTGTTGCTCAGTACCAACCATTTTTTTTAACTCAGTGCCAACCAATTCCAATTCATTCATGAATCTGTTTCTGAACCTTATGTGCAGGATGAAGCGAATCACCTAGGCCGATTGACACACCCCAATCTGGTGAAGATGCTAGGGTACTGCCTCGAAGATGAGCAGCACCTAGTCGTCTATGAGTTCATGCCACAAGGAAGCTTGGATAACCATCTTTTCAGGAGTAATTACCAGTTTACTGTATAACCTTCTCCTAGCCTTCCACTGATCAGTTAACACCTCCCAGTTTAGTTACTAATGGGGGTGAGATAATAACAAGTTCAAGTGAATGTCTGAATGATGATGTAGGGGGCTCACATTTCCAACCACTGTCATGGGATCTGAGGATGAAGGTTGCTCTTGGGGCAGCCAAAGGGCTCGCATTTCTCCACAGCGACAAGGCCAATGTCATCTACGGTTACTTCAAGACATCAGATATTCTTCTTGATTCGGTATGTTTCCGTTCTTTCATTCTAATTAGATCGAGAAGATGATTTGTTTTATTAATACTGTTTGTCAATTGATGGAACATGGATTGCAGGGCTACAATGCAAAGTTGTCTGATTTTGGGAAGCCAAAGGAAGAAGAACCAACCGTTGGTCCGAGCTTTTATATTGATGAATTGCCGAGCTACTATGCAAAAAGGCTGTCTGATCTTGGGTGGTCGACCGGTAATACAGGTGAATTAAATTACCTCATCTTGGAGCTTAGTTTGTTTCTTTAAAGCAATGATCAGCTGCATATGTTATATTTACATGCTTTGGTGTTGCTGAAATGCTTATATTCATTTTTGTTAAACCTCCTATTTATTACTAAAAAGGCTATGAAGCTTGAGCATCATAGTTTGCTTCTCAGGGTTGAATCATGTTGTTGCTATGCAGTAGGTATGGTTGCCAAGAAGCACTACGGGAAACTGCGAAGAACACTATTAAAATTCTTTGGTTGGTTGTTGATGTCTTGAGAGCAAGTACAATAGAGTTGAGTTAGTTGGCTATAAGAAATAAACTAGTATATTTTTGCTTAGTTGGAGGAACGAAAAGAGGAGAGAGAAGGTAAGCGGGCTCTCGGTGAAGAGCCAGCTCTAGCGCGTGCTCCTAGACACTTTGTGAGAGTGAAATGTGGGTCATATAATAAAAAAGTAGTACACTCTTGTAATCAACTATTGTACATATTAGCTATAAGATGAGCTATAGATGACATGGCAATAGCTTATAGCCAGCAGTTGGCTATACTATAAACCATGCTCTGAAGAGGTCATATTAGTTAGGTAGAGCACAGCTGCTCCAAACTTTTTATGGTTTCAAAGCAAACTGGACCCCATCACCACACATGCTAAACCTTTAGATTAGTTAAGTACCACCAGCAGCTATATGCACTTTAAATGCAAGGGACTAGCAGGGGACCGATCCATGAAAGATTCCTGCATAATCTTGCCGCTAGATAAGCATCCATGTACTTTGCAACAGGTCAATGGTGGCCAGAGCACGTTTTTTTAGTTTAGTTTAGTACTCCCTCCGTCCCATATTAATTTTCGCTCAGACGGATGTATATCTATCTAGCAATTAATATGGGACGGAGGGAGTAGGGATGAGCTGCGTAGGGTAATCCCCATATAACATTGCTAATGTGTACGCTAATCCATGTTGGGTTATATCTATGCTGGATCATTGTCTGTTCTTCCACAGCATCTGAATATGAGCAAGGAATTAGTTTTCTTATGATTTTGATTCCTATGGAATCTGAATATGAAATAGTCGCAGTGGCCCTGCATTTTGTCAAAAAGAATATGAACTGGTCCTCTCTAAATGTTTGCTTTGCCAGAGGATCCGACAGCAGAGGGCGACGTGTACAACTTCGGGGTGGTGCTGCTGGAGGTACTAGCCGGCCGGCGGCGACTGGACCGGAGCCGGCCATCCCGTGAGCAAGACCTGGTGGAGTGGGCGCGGCCGCACCTGAGCAAGCGCCAGATCTCCCGCATCCTGGACGCGCGGCTGGGCGGACAGTACTCCCTCGCCGACGCACAGGAGGCCGCCGCGCTGGCGTGCAAGTGCCTCTCTGGTAACTTGAGTGTCCGGCCGAGCATGGAGCAGGTGGTTGCGGCACTGGAGCAGCTGCAGGACACCAAGGAGACCGCAGTGAGCGATCAGGGGTGCCGCGTTGTCAGGAAGTTTGGTGGTAGCCGACAGCAGCAACCGTAGTTGGCAGAGAAAAGACAGCGTCGGGGGCGTTGCTGCTGAGCCAATGATGAAGTGTAAAGAGGGAGGCAGAGACGATATATTCTCTGAATGCGCAATTAGTGCTTCTTGCTTTTGCAAATTCAGGTCTGCCATGGTTTTGCTTCTTTATACAGAAGGGATGATGATTAGTGAAGTTTCTGTTTTGAGGACTCTGCCGCCTCGCTGATTGGAAATGAGCTGAAGAGTACTAGTAATAAGCAAAAAAAAATTAAAATGAATGAATCAATTCATGGAATGGGAACTGAACTGGTTGGTTATCCTGCACAGGTTGTTTGCTCAGTCACTCCAGTCAGCATTAAGATTACTATTTATACAAGAAAGTTAAAAGGTTGTTGGATATACTCACTCCATTACAAATTGATTGAGGTTAACTCAATTTGGACAAAGTATACAGAAAAAAATATGCCAATTTTTTATAACATCTACAGAAATATATTTCATGACGGATGAAATGAAAAGGAATTTGGACAAAGTATACAGAAAAAAATATGCCAATTTTAGATGGCTATATATTTTTCTACAAACTTTGTCAAACTTTAGCACTAGAATCAAAGGTAGTGATTTGGTTTGCACACTATGGGGGAGCTAATATGTCCTGATCATGGGCTATTATATTGCCAAGGTTGAAGAATCCATGATGGCCTACAAGGGAGAGCTCCACTTGCATTGAAAAGGCTATCATTCCAAATTGATAAATGGAGCTGCAGTTCTGTGCTACTCCTATACTAAAGCCCTGTTTGGATCCATGGGTTAGAGTTAGTTTGGTTTAGTTTGGACTCAACTAACCCAAAAATATCTAAACAGGAGGGTTAGTTTGGGTTAGATGCATCTAACCCTTCCAAAAAATCTAACCCACCCAAGAGGTGTTTATTTAGGTTAGTTCTTCTCAGGACCACTAAAAAACACATTTTTCTCTCGCTCTACCCGCAGCAGACCCCTCTCCACTTTCTCGAAACTTCTCGTCCTCTCCCTCCCTCCCTCTCGCACCGCCCGTGAAGGCGCCTCGCCGTATCGGCGCTCCATCTAACCCTGTCATCCAAACACCTTTTTGGTTAGAGTTAGTTCAGGGTTAGAATCTAACTTTAACCTCTAACTGAGTTAGAGTATCCAAACAGGGCCTAAGTTCTGTGCAACTCCTATACTAGGTGAGCACTTGAGCTACAACTTGTCTAAATTTTTAAGCCGTGAAAGCAGCAGGCCAGATAAATAAGGCATTTCTTATCCAGCTCACTTGTGTTGTAAGATGATTGGCTGGTTGGGCCAAATATGAGATGTTTCGTCAAAAAAATCCCCACTGGGAACCTCTACTGAATCATGTGTGTCTGAACTCTGAAGAAATGTAACTGTAATGTTGGTAAAATTACCCGAATTAAGCAAAGATTTAACATTGTCCTATAAACAAATTTGCCAAAAAAAAAAGCTTCAATTTACAGACCCATTCGCACTCTGAATTGTTATGATAATGCCACGCTTGCTGCAAATAATACACTTGTGGACAGATAGTTGTTTACCCTGGGACTGCATGCAATATTCATGTTTTAAGAGAAGAGCATAAGTTGTTTCTTGAACCAACACTAATGTTGACCTAAATTCAAAGAAAGTCAATGAATTAACTTCGTGTCTTAGTAGATGGGAATTAGCTGACTAATATGTTCCATGAACCAGACTCACGAGGAGGAAGAGCTGACCATCTGACCCGACGGAGACGGCCGATGACGCCTACGTCGCACAAAAGTCCTGACGGGTTTAAAGGAACTCCTGACGGGTTCAAAGGGGGAGAAGAGAGCATGGGATGGCCTAACAACCCAATCTGCCAGCCTTGCTGATACCAACCTGAATCAGTCACCCATCTCTTTGTGCAGCTTCGCCCGAACTTGAGTTTCGCCCCGGAATGCATCCCTCATAGCAACAACACTTCTGGGGACATTCTGGCACTCCCGTCAGGCTTGTTTCTCTGACAAAAGGAATCCTATCTGCTTGCTGATATGCTGGTTCATTTTGCTTAAAAGGAATGAATGAGTCTTCAATAGCAAATGTGCGACACTCCAGCATATTTTCCAGAGGGTGCATGGGATCGTCGCTCGGAGAATGTCTCGGTTTGAAGGCGGCAGAACCGGCGCATGTTTTTTTGACACATACTGCCTTTTGAGCTTCATCCAACAATGTATGTGCATTAATGGTCTGTCCTTGGTCATGTTATACACATCGGCAACCCATGCAGTCTATATAACATGTAGGGCAACATTGAGTGAATGCGTGAAATAAGAGTGAAGTGCATTATTGGTCCCTGAACTATTTCAGTATGTCATTCGGGTCCAAAGTCTGTCCGACCCCTCCTGACCAGCCACTTACGCCGTTGACCCATGACACGTCGGATCGGAGGCCCGCAAGATAACGGCCACTGGCGGAAATATGCAAATAAATTCAAATGCATGAACTTTAGAAAAATATCACGTCGTTCGTGAATATGTAAAAAAAAATGTTTGCGTCGTTCTCGCATATGGAAAATATGTTCGCGAACATTCATATGCTTTCATGACTTAAAAAAAATGTCCACAAATATGGAAAAAATGTTCACGGCGTTCGCGAGTGTGGAAAAATGTACACGAACATTCATATACTTTGACAACTTCAAACAAATGTTTATGAATATGGAAAATTTGTTCACGACCTCAAAAAAAAATGTTTGCGTCGTGCGCGAATATGGAGAAATGTTCGCGAACATTCATATACTTTCACGACTTTAAACAAATGTTCGACAATATGGAAAAAATGTTATTCACGAACATTTTTTAAAAAGTTATGAACATTTTATCCATATTCGTGAACATTATTTTAAAGTCATGAATGTAAAACGGCGGTGTTTGAATGGGCCGGGAGCAGTGGCACAGCGGCGGTGTCGAACAAGGAGGATGCAAATGCAGAAAGTGAGCAAGGGCGACGTGGAAGAAAAATGAACCGTGAAGGGATTTGAATGGGCCGGGATGGCGGATTCCTAAAGTGGTTGTCGAACTCAAGCGCGTATGGTGGTAGGCCCAAGCGGTCGTCGTCCAACTCAAGTAGTGCTTACCCTTCGCTTTCCGGGGAATTCCCTGGAAGCCACCCCGCGAACCACAACAGTACAACACCAAACATGGAATTTCCATCACAGGCTCTGGTTCTGTTTCTTCCATGGAGCCTAGAAACATTTCTCTTTCTTGCTCATTTTAAATCCCAGAACATATTGGCGTGCGTGGGTGAATTGCGTCGAGGATTGGTAGCACTAATAAGTTGACAAGACGCGGTTTTGGAAGTCAAAAACACACATGAGTGCGCATGCATAGAAAATCCAGCAATCAGCAGGAGCACCGTGTGGTTGTAGCTGGTGACTGGGTCGCGTCGTCGCGGTCTCCACGTCAAAGTGGCAGCAACAATTATTGAATGGACAGACACTTTGACTCCAGACTGAGGATGACCAAACATATCCCACTGGCACCCTCAGGTTACATCTAGCTGCACAAAACAGCAAAACTCTTGCTCATCTATCTATCTATCTATCTATCTATCTATCTATCTATATCTATCTATCTATCTATCTATCTATCTGTACCTCTATCTATCTATCTATCTATCTATACCTCTACTAATTTTAGACTCTCAAGAAATTCTCATGTTAATCAGTAATTAAGAACCGTTAATCTTGTGGGGCCAATTTATTACGGTGTAGATTGAAAGAATTTTTTTCCATGCGTATTACTAGAAGCAAACCCATCGTATTAGTTACAAACTCATTAATAGTAGTTTCTTTTAGTTCCTTGGCTCAATCTCGCATGTCTCTTTCTGTCTCACGTACGTTCTAATTGTGGCCTAATGTCTCACGTAACCAATTTTTTCCTGGCGCAATCTGTCCCAGCCTCTGAAGCATCCCTTTTTTTCCTGGGCTCAATCTCCCATGTCTCTCTCTTTCTCACGTATGTACGTCTCTCTCTGAGGTCTCTCCCTTCTCTATTCAGTTATTCATTCAGAAAATAACTGTTTTTCTCACTCAGGTCTCTCCCTCCTCTGATCAGGTTATAAGAAAATAAAAGCCACTAGGATCGAGTTATTATGGTGTAAGATCTTTTGTTTAATTTTGAAAAAAACTCCAACCGTATGTCGCGATGCCGGCCGGTCGTTTTGGCTGAGAAAACACACACGCGTGTACAAATTAACTTGGAGCAGGTTGATTGTTTCAGGAGAAAATACAAGTTGTTCATCCGATGGGACCGAATTATTACGGTCCAGATTAACCAATATAAAAATTCAATCTTAATTAAAAAATTAGAAAAAGTTATAGACCGCCAATCATGTGGGCTTAGCTTAAAAGAAAGGTTATACAGATATTGTTTTCGAGAAAGACTTTTATATTATATTATCAAGACGTGAAAGTCCATTGTTGAAAATATTAACTTGAAAAATAATAGTCACCGGCTGAAAAAAAAGAGTCCACGCTAGATGGTATTGAAAAAAAGAAGTCTATGCTAGATGGTATTCAATGTACGTTAAAAAATATGTTGTATAAACAAAGCGTCCATGGTCACCATGAAAAAAAAAACTATTAAATCGCATCAGTTTTTCTTTTCTCCACAATAATCCAATCCCGTCTTACTTTTTTTTGCGGGTAATCCTGTCTTACTTTCAATCCCCTTCCCCGCCACATGATAGGCTTCCGTAGCATCGGTGCTTCCAGGTAACAACGACAAGGAATTTTAGGTTCGGGCGACTTCTCCTAGCGCCTCTAGGCAAGACTGCAAGAAAGCATGGATTTGCAGTAACGACCTACTTAGGTCTGAGCGAATTGAAGACGCTTGATCACTGAGGTTACCGTGTGGAGGAACCAAGACGAACTGGTGGCGTCGCAGCTCATACACAATACACTGTTGAGTTTCATCTCCCATAAATTCAGCAGCCACTCCACAAATCCTTTCTTCGTTCTTTGGTATGTGGAATTCTTTACAGTTCACGTAACCCAGAATATATGAATCAGCTTGATCTGTACTGTATCATCGGAAATCTTTCTGGAGCATCTATTTGCACTCCTCTTGACCTAATTAATTATGCGTGATAGGGAGAGAACTAGCTGGGGATTAGGGACCCTGAGTAAATCCACTTGATCCATATTGCCTCATCGGAAATCTGTTTTGTCTACTTCAGCACCCCTCTTGACCTAATTATGTGTAATGTCACTATAAGATCAGTGACACCCTGCAGTATGCTCATGTTCGTACACCCATAAAATAACCATTGACGAGCCAATTCACTTTTTCTCTACGTACAGGATTTTGATTAGGTATGTTGTTTCATCGAAGAAACTGTGAATCTCATATTGTTTCCATGGTATAAACAATTATTATATGTCTTTTTTAGGACTAAGAAAAGGTATGATGCGTGGACTTCAAATATTTTCGTATACATTTGACAATTAGGATTTGACTACTTCCCTGATTTCTCAAAATAATTTATATCTGAGTATGAGTTTTCTTGATAGATCTGTAGTAAGGTTGTTCACCATGCCAAAATTGAGCTACATGTATGTCATACTTGAGTTATGCAAGTCTATATTTACATGGTTAATTTGTTGTATTTGAAAAGGGGTCCAGAGTGGGATGGATGATTTTTTGAGTACAAAACATGCACAATCAGGTGGCTGATTCTCTGAGTATAAGACCTTTCTAAGAGAGAATTATAACTTCATGGTTAGCTGTTAATACTATGGGAAATCTTCCGTTGCAGTTCCCGAGATGCCATATATAGAAAATATGATAAGGTATGTTTAACTGTGAGTTGTGTACATTCATTAGAGATTTCTGGTCACAATATTGTCAAATAAAACATTTTCACCGCATTAGTAGATTTATGTGTTCCACTATGCATGGCGGAATATTTAGAATATATGCATATGCTGCTAGATCTGATTTGCTGAACAGTTCTCTTCACTAGGATCTCTAAAAAAGGCTGTGAGCAAAGTTGTGCGAGAACCTTATATTGTTTGTAGAGAAGAAATGTGATTAAAAAACTTTATCTTGAACCTTATATGATTTTTGCATTGCCCATTTTAGTGGAACCAAGATCGATCACACTAAAACTGCTTTTGCAATAGCATGTTCAACTTGCATCTTGACTCTGTAGGTATGCAACTGATTCACCTCTTAATAGGTTTCTAACTCTCTGAATTATTCTACATGCTGCCACAACATTACATCACTTTTAGTTGCAAAAATTGTGCAGAATCTACTTCTCTTCTACTACTATGCTTCAATAACTAGAGATATTTTAATTTGATGTTATCTTGACTTCCGTATGTGATTCACTTGCATTTGTAGTTCACTTGACTTTCGTATGTGATTCACTTGCATGGAAGATTAATGTTGTACACCATTGGCGGCAAAGTGTAACACATACACCAGGGCTAGGAGCTGAGATATAAATCGGGGCACTGAAATAGTGTTACAAAGTTACAAGTAGGGGACGTAGGAACTGCTCCCATGAGAGACGGCATGAGATGTACATCGTGCAATTGAGGTTAGCTTTAATCCTTCGTACGGTTACAACAGTAAAAGGTACAGCTTGGCAATACAAACATGTACATAATTAACATATCTTAACACTAGGAATTAGAGGTATCTTTTTTGTTTGTTATTATGCTTTAGTCTGATCCCTTTTTCCTACATACTTTGGTTCTGTTTCTCATCCTCTATGCTTTAAATCCTCCGTAACCAGATTTATTACAAGGATTCTAACCTGATTCGTCTTTCTCACATTTGTACTGTTTCTAATGTGAAGCAAATACTTCACATACATATAGCGCTTGAATGTTTCAGGCTGAATCAGAAGCAAATCCATTGTTCTTACTTCCTGATGCTCACAGAAAAAAATTAAAGCTTGGTTGCGCAAATCACTTTAGTAATTCCTCTAAAAGACTCCCCGTCTAAATCACATAACAACAAGAGTGTTATATATGTGAAATTTTGTCTTCTGTTTCTTAATGAATTCCTTTTGCATGAGAATTGGGGTCAAACGATGTCCAAAATCCGAACAGTGATGAACTTATTATCTTCGGATATGATACTTCTTCACAAAGAGTTGCTAAACTGCAAGAAAAGCGCAAGAAATTGTTTAACTTATTAGCATGTAATATGGTAATTCTCGAGAGAGGTTGTTGTAAGTAAAATCTCAGTAATTTATTGTAATATCTCCTCATTACATTATAATTGTTCCAGGATTTGTGATAAAAGGAACATCAAATTAGTATGTTTCGGTTCTTCGGCAAGAAAGAATAGTGGGCATGTTAACAGTTTTAAGGAAATCTCAGTTGTTAGCAATATTATGAGTTCTTTCTCTACTTCATGTGTTTGTGTCCTTCATTTATGTTTCATTGTGTTATAATTGTAATAAAATTTGCAATCAATGTCCTTCTGTCAAAGGAAATTAATTAATTTGCACAAGTCATTTGTACCTACATTCTTTAGGCTCATGTACAATACTAAGAGAACAAATCGGGTGGAAATTGGGAGCATCCTAAGATTCTCATCACCATTAATTTCGTGTTATTATCCAACCATGGTAAGTTCTCCAAGGTTTCCGGCATTTTTTTTCCTTTCCTTCATAATATGTAGAACCATTGAGATATTTATTTAATTATTTATTTGGAGATGGAGATCGCATCTCCTAATGATTAGCTTTTCTTATTTACATAAATGTTTTTACCAAGTGTACGTATAGATTAACTTTCGATGTTCCGCATGTAATTTTCTCATTAAGGTTCCAAAACATGTTACCCGAAGCTCAACAAATGAATGCCAAGAAATGTTTTTCCCGCCACAAATCTCTAGTTTCAATTTGATAGATATGTTGAGTTCGTGATGTTTCTTCGCGTGCACATAAACGTCATTTCTCCCATTTTCTGAGTGACAACTCCAAGCAGTTCACATTGTAAACCAGGTCCTGAATAGAATTTGAAGAACTTGAGTTGCTATTTTCTATAATGATGTGGGGTTTTATTGGTAGAGTTGGGTCACAAATTTTCTATATAGTATTGGTTGTTGTTATATTAAAAGTATTACTATAAAACTAGCTATGCGAATGCACGGGTTAACGAATAGTTATCATAACCTTCGACAACTAGCCAAGCCAACCCTTGTTCTTCCAGCATGCATCGCACAACTAATGCCCTGCTCTTGCTCATCATCCCAAGCACCATTTCATTCTTGACCGGCGGTGCAATACAACCCCACCAGCACCCCCATGGCGACGGCTGCTTGATGTTTCCTTACCAAATTCCACCTACCAAAGGCGCTTCACTCCCTGGCAATGGCGCCAGAAAAGAGTCTTGATGACCCACAAGTGTAGGGAATCTATCGTAGTCCTTTCGATAAGTAAGAGTGTCGAACCCAACGAGGAGCAGAAGGAAATGACAAGTGGTTTTCAGTAAGGTATTCTCTGCAAGCACTGGAATTATCAGTAACAGATAGTTTTGTGATAAGGTAATTCGTAACGGGTAACAAGTAACAAAAGTAGAAAGGTGCAGCAAGATGGCCCAATCTTTTTTGTAGCAAAGGACAAGCCTGGACAAACTCTTATATAAAGCAAAACGCTCCCGAGGACACATGGGAATTTCTGTCAAGCTAGTTTTCATCATGCTCATATGATTCGCGTTCGTTACTTTGATAATTTGATATGTGGGTGGACAGGTGCTTGGGTACTGCCCTTCCTTGGACAAGTATCCCACTTATGATTAACCCCTCTCACAAGCATCCACAACTACGAAAGAAGAATTAAGGTAAACCTAACCATAGCATGAAACATACGGATCCAAATCAGCACCTTACGAAGCAACGCATAAACTAGGGTTTAAGCTTCTGTCACTCTAGCAACCCATCATCTACTTATTACTTCCCAATGCCTTCCTCTAGGCCCAAACAATGGTGAAGTGTCATGTAGTTAACATTCACATAACACCACTAGAGGAGAGACAACATACATCTCATCAAAATATCGATCGAGTACCAAATTCACATGACTACTTATAACAAGACTTCTCCCATGTCCTCAAGAACAAACGTAACTGCTCACAAATCATATTCATGTTCATAATCAGTGGGGTGTTAATATGCATTAAGGATCTGAACATATGGTCTTCCACCGAATAAACCAACTAGCATCAACTCCAAGGAGTAATCAACACTACTAGCAACCCACAGGTTCCTATCTGAGGTTTTGAGACAAAGACCGGATACAAGAGATGAACTAGGGTTTGAGAGGAGATGGTTCTGGTGAAGATTTTGATGGAGATTGACCCCCTCTCGATGAGAGGATCGATGGTGATGATGATGGCGACGATTTCCCCCTCCCGGAGGGATGTTTCCCGAACAGAACAGCTCCGCCGGAGCCCTAGATTGGTTCCGCCCAAGTTCCGCCTCGAGACGGCGGCGCTTCATCCTGAAAGCTTCCTTCTGGGTTTTTTTCCAGGGCAAAAGACACCATATAGTAGAAGATGGGCATCCGGGGCTTGCCAGGTGGCCCACGAGGCAGGGGGCGCGCCCAGGGGGTAGGGCGCGCCCTCCACCCTCGTGGCTGCTGGGCGGCCCCTCTCTAGTGCTTTCTTCGCCCAATATTTTTAATATATTCCAAAACTGACTTTCCTGGAATTCCAAGACTTTTGGAGTTGTGCAGAGTAGGTCTCTAATATTTGCTCATTTTCCAGCCCAGAATTCTAGTTGCCGGTATTCTCCCTCTTCGTGTAAACCTTATAAGATAAGAGAGAAAATGCATAACTATTGTGACATAATGTGTAGTAACAGCCCATAATATTGATATAAAAGCATGATGCAATATGGACGTATCAGGCGGCTGCTCAACAGAACGGGATGGTTGATTTATGCCAATTCAGTGGTCACGGCTACGGCCACATATTTTTTGACATCCTTTCCACCGGACAAATGGCTGATTAAGAAGGTGGACAAGCTCAGACAGAACTTCCTTTGGGAGGCGGATGACACGACGATTGGCGGGAAGACTCAGGTAAACTGGAAGCACGTTTGCTCTCCAAAGAGGTATGGAGGATTGGGCATAAAAAATATCGAATGTTTCAGCCAAGCATTGAGATTGCACTGGGAATCGTACATATGGGAGGATGGAGATAGGACGTGGAAAGGGACTGCTACGCCATGCGATGACACTTATAAACAACTGTTCTCCAGTTGCACAACGATCTCATTGGGCGATGGAAGTATGGCAAGCTTCTGGATGGATAGGTGGCTGAGTGGCGAAGCACCAATGGTTTTGGCACCTGCGGTTTTCAAGTTGGCCCGTTCTAAAAAAGTATCGGTCAAAGAAGGAATACTAATGGTAAATGGATGCAAGGGCTTAACCGGATGAACAATGCCGAGCAGCTGACTCGGTTTGCAGAGCTTTGGAATAGGGTGCAAATGATAACTTTGTCGCAGGAGAAGGACACGATTGTTTGGAACCTTACAGCCAACGGTGTATATTCGGCCTGCTCGGCCTATGAGGCTCAGTTTTCGGTAGGATCGAGAAGCCACGGTTGGCTAGAGTGTGGAGGAGCAAGATGGAGGGGAAAGTGAGGTTTTTCTTATGGTTAATGCTTCAGAACAAAAATTGGACTGCCGACCGCTTGCAGGCAAGAGGCTGCCCACATAATGATCTCTACAAGCTATGTGACCAAGAGCCTGAAACTACGAATCACCTTGCTCTGCATTGCTCACTTTCCAAGGAGATTTGGTTTCAGTTCGGATAGACTAACACTGCCATGTGCGATGTGGCTGATGAGGCGCAGTCCGTTGGCGAGTGGTGGGAGAGGTTGTGCTCTGCCAGAGGATCGAGGGAGCGAAACAGGGAGGAGATGACTCTTGCTGCCTACATTGTGTGGAATCTCTGGAAGGAGAGGAATCGGAGAGTTTTCGAGCATAAGGAATTAACGGTTCTTGCGCTAACTGGAATCATCAAGGATGACGTTAAGTGCTTCGGTGAGGCCACTAGAAGGGTTCATATTGTAGGGTTGTGATGTAATATTTACTGCTTTCTAGTTTCTTTGATGTAATGTGGGGATGCGACCTTCCTACGATGGTCGATCCGTTCTTGTATGACTTCTTTCTTCTATAATGCAAAGGCAGAGCTCTTGCTGTTCCCGTCAAAAAAATATCTTGATTTTTCAAACAATATGTTGGAGGGCGAAATTCCAGAGTGCTATGGGGTCAGATTAATCAGATACCTTCTGTTAAGCAACAACAGTTTATCATGTACATTTCCATCATTTTTGAAGAAGTGCACACGTCTTGAGTTCCTCGATTTATCATGGAATAATTTTCTTGGAAGGTTACCAACATGGATTGGAGAGCTAAGGGGATACATATACTACGATTAGGTCACAATATGTTTCGTAGTGGCTTTCCGGACCGATGGATGACCATGTGCCAACAGAACACGCAAACGAGCAATCATAGTATAAGAGCACCCGACCCCCACATCGCCTCTCTCGAGCGGCATGGGGGAACCCCACCGGCGCTAGCTACT
>NC_057813.1:721426772-721434960 GCF_018294505.1 Triticum aestivum
GATGGTGGTCCATGGGAGGGTTGGCTGCGGCCGGATCTGGCCGGGCGTGGTTGGATTCGTCCGGCCAGCGGTGGTTTCCTGCTACGGTGCGGTGACTGCGTGGTGCAGTGGATGCGACACAGCGGGGCGAGCTTGGCATGGCGATGTTGGACTCTGGGGCGGCAGCCCCGGGACGGTGGTTGATGTGTCGGCAGCCTGGAGTTTGTGCGGGCGTCGCGGCCGGCCGCGGTGTGCTTGGTGGAGGGAGGCTCGTCTCTCCTGTCTGGGCATGTTGGCTCAGTAGCGAGGCGTGGTGCTAGTCCCTGCGTTGCGATGGCGCGGTTGCTGTGTAGGGGTGCGCGGGTCAGTGGAGGTGCTGGTTAGCGTTGGTCGATCGCGTGGGAGTGGTGGTGTTGCTGATCCGGGCGAAAGCTTGGCCGGTGCTTGCTGGCCTGCGGCGGCGGCACTCGTGGGCATCGTTTTCTTCCTTGGAGGCGCCGTCGTGGTGATTTGTGCATCCTCATCTCTCGGGTCAAGATCTCCGGGCAAAAGTCAGGATCCTGGTTGGATCAGGCGGCGGCGGCGGCGGTAACGTCGTTTTCCCTTTTGGGGGCGCCGTCTTGGAGATCTTGGTCCCTTTTGTGCTTCCTGTAGGCTGGACGTGCACGGCATCGCGGTCGTGAGGTGCCTGGCCAGCGGTGAGGTTGGTGTGGCGTTGCGACGCGTGTGGCAACGACGATGGTGGCGAGCAGAGCCTGAGTCGCGGCTTGTTCTTTTGATGTCGAAGGTCCGGTGCGCCAATGGGTGTGCCCATGCTGGTTTCTGGCTCTGACAGAGAAGTCGGAGCTGCGGGAGGCGGGGCCGCTGCGGCAACGATGACTCCATGAGGGCGGTTTTCAGCATGCGGTGCTCTCCGGATGTTGCGTTGGACTAGGTCGTTTTTTCTCTAATTAACCGGGCAACTCTCTTCTTCTTAATCAATCAAAATGCCAAATCTTTTGCCTCATTTCAAAAAAAAAAAGTGTTTCGTGGCACTATTCCAGTTACAATAGCAGATCTTAGAAATCTTCAGTACCTGGATCTATCAAATAATAACATATCCGGTGTTATACCCGGGCATCTGTCAAACCTGACATGCATGACTCTGAAGGGCTTCAAACCTATAGAATTATATACTACCAGATGGACTCAACTTGGTGTAGCAATACTACATGACAATTCTGAGAATGATGGTCAATTTGGAGATATCCTGTCAATAATTATAAAAGGGCGACAACTTTCATATGGAGGCACTCTTGCATATTTCGTGGGCATTGATTTATCAAGCAACTTCCTAACAGGTGGAATTCCAACAGACATCACTTCCCTTGATGCAGTAACAAGTTTGAATTTATCAGCAAACTATCTGAGCGGAAAGATTCCTAAGAAGATCGGCGCCTTGCATTCATTGGAATCTCTTGACCTCTCCATGAACAGGCATACTTGTGAAATCCCATCAAGCTTATCAAGTTTCTCATCCCTGGGTTACTTGAACTTGTCCTACATCTGGAAGGATACCCTCAGGTCGCCAACTTGACATCCTCAATGCAGACAACCCAACATTTTAAGCGTGTTTATGACAAGTTGGGGCCATTTGTCAGTGCTGACTTAAAAAAAGCAGCCAAAGGCTAGCGTTCGAGGCCATTTAGTGTTGGTGCGAGAGGCAGGTGACAGGCATTAATGTCAAGCTGAAGGGTTTCTTCGGTCTTAATTGTATTTTTCTTTCTTGGTTAGTGTTCCTTTGTACTAAGGCTTGCATTCTACTGTCTTTTCAGTTTTGTTAGGTTAGTGTCTACGTGGATTGTACTATGATCTTTATAATCTATACCTACTAGTAAATGAGCTATTGCTTCTGCCCATCCGTCATTAAAATTACCCTCGATGTTGATACAAAGTACCCACTATGTCACCAATAAGTGGAAAAACAATTCGTTTTTGTGTTAGAGTGGCCCCGCCTTGCATGCAATTCATATACGTCTATGCCCACCAATATCATAACCGCACAAGCAGTCCTGGGTTCAAATCCCATCTGCTCTAATTTTTTCTGACTTTTTTTGTCATATTCAAGTACTTTTCAAAATATTTATATCTTTCAAACCATAACTTCAAATTTAACATATTATATATGAAAATCGCTCAGAAAAATGTGAATATTCTAAATATGATATTATTTTGTATGTTAATCATTTCCACATATGATATTATTTTTATATATTATTTTTGTATGTTAACATATTATATATGATATTATCTTCTGTCCTTCACTTCACCGGAACTATCGATGTTGGATTCTATATCAAAGATTGTCGATGAAAAGTTAGTGTAATTTATGATTAAAGTTGGTACCTATTATTCTACGATCTGATGCCCCAAGCCAATTTGATGTTTTCTATGATACTGTTCATGCAAGGACAACATAAGAAAGCTCACAATTTTATTTTCTTCGTATATAGAAAACCTACCTTATTCACATCATAAGATGTCTTTCTCTATGCACAAGACAGATTTTGGTCTTTATTTTTTGGTGAGCAGACATCCTTAATCTGACCTACTAGAGATTTATGGTGTGCAAATTGTTTTGGCGAGACAAGTCTATCTTACGCCTACCAAAATTAAGGAGAACGCCTAAGTGTCACTTAACAAATGGGTTGTACAGTCTTGCAATTTCGGACCAGCTACTTTTTTCGAACTTTTTTTTTCAGATTCAAGTACTTTTTAAAACATTTATATCTTTCAAACCATAATTTCAAATTTAACATATTATAAATGAAAATCGCTCAGGAAAATGCAAAGATTCTAAATATGATATTATTTTGTATGTTAATCATTTCTACATATAATATTGTTTTTATATATTGTTTTTGTATGTTAACATATTATGTATGATATTATTTTCTGTCCCTCACTTCACGGGAACTATCGATGTTGGATTCTATATCAAAGATTGTCGATGAAAACTTAGTGTAATTTGTGATTAAAGTTGGTACCTATTAATCTACGATCTGATGCCCCAGGCCAATTTGATGTTTTGTATGCTACTATTCATGCAAGGACAACATAAGAAAGCTCATAATTTTATTTTCTTCGTATATAGAAAACCTACCTTATTGACATCATAACATGTCTTTCTCTATGCACAACACAGATTTTGGTCTTTATTTTTTGGTGAGCAGACATCCTTAATCTGTCCTACTGGAGATTTATGGTGTGCAAATTGTTTTGGCTTCTAACACATATGGTCTTCCCTTGCTCTCTATAATGTAATACAGACAAAGAGGATTATCAATCAAGCTATATTAGTGAATCTTCAACATACTTCCCATAATAATTATTGATCATGTAGAACCAGGTAGATATGATGGGTTAGCGTCTGTCTTCTGTGTGTAGCTTTGTCTAGGATAAAGTTGCTTATTTCTCAAACAAAGCTAAGTTACATATCTCTTTCGGGTATAGCAAATACACATGGGTAGCAAAATCTCAGTTTGATATGCTTCTGTTACATGTCACACATTTAACAAGTCTTATGCAGGGGAAGGAAAATACAAGTACGAGTGCGGTTCTATATTCAAATGACACGGTCATAACAATGAATGAACTGATTAGTTTTCTTTCTGTGCATCTGTACCTCTAAATTCAGGTAAGTGCAATACATTGATAATAGCTAAGGAAGATGCTTTCTCAATTGCATCTTGATGGTTTTTGACAAACTAGGTCATCAAGCTAGCTATTGTACGACAGCTCTATTTCACGTCAGTTAGTAATCAGGATTCAAGATATCCATCAATGTATCAGCCTGGTATGTGGGACAGACAGGGTTGCATCCGGGAGTCTAGCGTCATCACGCCATTGCGCCTGCACGATACCGAGATGGTCCCGCTGTGGACTGCATCCGCAGCGACACACTTGCCAGGCCAACATTGGGCAACGACGAAGTCTGCAGAGTTTACCAATTAGATGGTTGTGGCCAGAACCAGATCATGCATGTTAAGCCATTACTTTCTTTGATGGAGATCGAAGTACTCATTGATATATTTGTGGTTACAAGTTGTTAGAAGTAATACTGATTTGCAACCATTCTCTTTATTATGAAAATCAGGTATTTATTCAGCGTAAGCAACAAATCCTAACATTCAAGCTTATACTGGGACCCCATATGGCGAGCCCAGTTGTTTGTTTGTAACTCACTGGGTTAAATGATGCTCCTTCAATAAAAAATATGGACGATCTTTTTCTGAATTTGATGGAGCACCATTTAGTTATCAATTTGATCTGAATTGTACCTTACTCTCGCCCCTTGTTTTCACCGTCGACAATCTTTAAATTACATGTATTTCTTCTGGATCTGATTTACATGAACAGAGCAAGGTAAGCAGACCTACTCAAGTTCATGTTCTTTGATTGCAGATGAAGGATACCATGTTCGGGACAGATGGGGGCTTCACGTGGCCGCTGCCGCTTGCCCAGGGAGGGGGTCTTTTGTCCCGGTTGGTGCCACCAACCGGGACCAAAAGGCTTCCACGCGTCAGCATTTCAGGGGCTGGGTTTTTTTTCTGAAGGGGGGGAGGGGGGGTAGGGGGTTTTTGTAGGGTTAATTTAGGGGTTTCATATATTGTGTTAGCTAGCTAATAGAGAGAAGTGTCCTCTCTTATCTCCGTGCTTGGTCGACGCTACGTATAGAGAGGACTCGACACGCTAGCTAGCTAGCTAGTAATCAAATGAAGGAAACTATTAAGTACAAAAGATCGTCATGAACATATACAGAAGTGATTGACCTCTCCTTCTCCGAGAGATTGGTCGAACAACAAGTTTTTGTATATCTATCCGACGCTACTGGTTACATATATATATATACAATGTGTAAGATCTCTTACAATACCCTAATATATAAACTCAACTTCCACATGCATGGTGGTATTCTCTGGCTTTATTGATGACGTGGTCAAGAAAGAATCCAGCCAATTCATCTTGAATTGCTTGCATGCGATCTTGTGGTAGGAGTTCATTCCGCACCTCCCACATCTAATTTGAATGAAACTCAACAGAAATGATGGTAATAAAATAAACTTGTGAATATTTTTTCTTACGCACTTCATATTGTCTTTTAGAGTAGCCCCGCCTATTCTTGGCCGTCGCGTTGTAGATGAACTCGCAGACGTAGTATCCACAGTAATTATTCCCAGCTTTCTGCCACAAGCATTTTACAAGAAATAGAGGTCAATCAAACTAATAATGAAGGGTATTGATGAAAGTAGGTAGAATCAATGGGAGATGCGTGCAACTAGCTAGCTAGTAGTACTTACTTTCGGGTATTTCCAACGCTGTTCCCGCGGCAGTTCTGAAACTTGTGCGGTGAATACTTTCCAAACCCTGCGAGACAAAGAAAACAATTACTTGATATCATGAAATGAACAAAGTTGCGATATGGTGCGATAATGATCGATTCAACTTACTTCTCGAGCATTTTAGACATGTCTGCATAGTCCTCGGGATCTTTTCTTCTCGAGTCTATGACGTTTACTAGTCCCTGCTCAAACTTAATCTCTAGGAGAATATAGTGAAACCTGCGCATGCATGCATAACTCATCAATTACATTAATTACTATAACCTTGAGTAATAATTAAGGGAAATCAAATATGCACAAGACAGTAACACTCACTTGAAGTTGTAAGGAAAGAGTATGGTATTTTTGTTTTGATTTATTACCAACGATCGTAGCAAGTTCTCCTCGATTTCTTTGGGATGAAATGTAACTGTAAATTGATCTATGAGATTTGTGTTAATGAACCCAATATCATACATTTCAGCTTTTCTGCATTCGACGATCTTCAATCTACATAATATAGTGAGGATAATCATATATACATGCAATGAAAGAGCTGAGCTATATATACAGACTTAATGACAGAAGTAGTACTTACAGACAGTAGCAAGTGACCGTTAATTTATCGAGGGCCTTTTGATTGGAAAACTGGAAGAACTCCTCAAATTGAACAGACAACTGCTGAATTCCAACGAGGTCGTGTTGATCCTCTTTAACTTTCAGCGTCAAAGTATCAATTTTTTTCTCCCCTGCAAACTTTTTGCAGGTTTCCATGTTACTAGTAGAAAAGGGGGCAATGGTCCAGGCCGGGTCAGCCCATTAGTCCCGGTTCAGTCCAGAACTGGGACCAATGGTGGCATTGGACCCGGTTCGTGAGCCCCGGGGGCGGCCGGGCCACGTGGGCCATTGGTCCCGGTTTGTCCGGACCTTTTGGTCTCGGTTGGTGGGACGAACCGGGACCAATGGGCCTCGCTCCTGGCCCACCACCATTGGTCCCGATTGGTGTGACAAACCGGAACCAAAGGCTTCCCATTAGTTCCGGTTCGGGCCACCAACCGGGACTAAAGGGTTGGTCCTCATTGCGGTCAGAGTTTAGTCTCACCTCGTCAACCGAAGGGCGCTCACACCCGTTTATAAGTGCCCTTATACAGGGAATTTGACCTAAATTCATATTGAATTTCTCTGAAGTTAGTAGAAATTTATTATGAATTTAGGTTGAATTTTCTCTATAAGCGCATCTATGCTCATTTTTTAGTAAAGTTAATCACAACTATTTATTTTTCTATTTATTTCTGAGTAGTTTTTTATATAGTTTTTTTCTTTTCTACTATATTTATTTTTTTCTATTTATTTCTGAGTTGTAATAAGTCATTAAAAATAAAAAAGAGGCGCAATGCACGTTAATTAGCTTCAAACCTTTCGGAATAGTGTAAACTGCACTGCGCATAGCTCCGTGCAGTCTACCATATTCCTCAAGGCTTAAAGCTAAGCAACGTGCAGGTTAGCAATGAGCCTCCTCTGCATCGTTTGTGCACTCGGGACTTTTAAACCGCTGCGAGTGCCTCTCGCTTGGCGAGGTGGGACTAAAAAACAGCTGCAGAAAGAATCAACTAAAAACTCTTTTACCGGTTCATGGCACGAACCGGTACTAAATAAATAATTAGAATTTTGTTCAAAACATTAAAAACAAAAGGAATTATCATAAAAAGAACATAAATAAGTAATTAGAATTTTGTTACAAACTTTAATAGCAAAAAAAATTATCATAAAAGAAAATAAATAAGTAATTAGAAAGATTATAATTATCTGAGCTAAAAGAAAAAGATAAAATAAAGCAAAAATCAAAAGAAAATAAATAATTCAAAGCGTAAAATAAAATAAATAAAATAAAAAAAGTGCCTCTCGCTTGGCGAAGTGGGACTAAAAAACAGCTGCAGAAAGAATCAACTAAAAAACTGTTTTACCGGTTCATGGCACGAATCGGTACTAAATAAATAATTAGAATTCTGTTCAAAACATTAAAAACAAAAAGAATTATCATAAAAGAACATAAATAAGTAATTAGAATTTTGTTACAAACTTTAATAGCAAAAAAAATTATCATAAAAGAAAATAAATAAGTAATTAGAAAGATTATAATTATCTGAGCTAAAAGAAAAATAAATAAAATAAAGCAAAAATCAAAAGAAAATAATAATTCAAAGCAAAAAATAAAATAAAAAAAGTGCCACCTAAAGGGCTACCACGGCCTGAATACGACTAGAAACCCAACAATGGGCCAGGATTCAGGCCCGCAATAGGCCCAATAGGCCCACAGGCACATATAGTGAGTTTAGGCCCGTAAGCCTGCATTTGAGAGGAGCTCGAGAGGGCAGCGGGACTGGGGCTTATAAACCATCCTCGAGCTCCCTCAGCTAGCGAGGTGGGACTAAACTTTCATGCCGCGACGCGGGCAGCACACGGCCTTTAGTCCCGGTTGGTGGCACCAACCGGAACTAAAGGGGACAATTGGTCCCGGTTCGTCGCACCAACCGGTACCAATGCCCCCCCTTTAGCCCCGGTTGGTGCCACCAACCGGGACCAAAGGCCTCTGCTTCCCGCCCTTTGGGCCGCTGAAAAGAGACCTTTGGTCCCGGTTGGTGGCACAAACCGGGACTAAAGGGTGCATTAGTCCCGGTTTGTCTCCCGAACCGGGACCAATGCGTCGTCTATATAACTGGCACTCGTCAAAATCTCGTTCAGTTCGTTCTTCCCCGCCCCCGACGCCGCCAGGCTGCCCGTCTCCGCCTCGCCGTCGCCGTCGTTGCCCCGCGTCGTCCTGTGCCGCCCCGACACCGTCGCCGCCCCCC
>NC_057813.1:721435808-721444557 GCF_018294505.1 Triticum aestivum
ATGTCAAATTTTTATGATTTTTTTCTGTTCATAGAATTTTTATGATTTTTTTCTGTTCTAATTCTGTTCATAGAATTTTAATGATTTTTTTGTAGTTCATTGATTTTTTTGTTAGATGTGTAGTTCATAGATTTTTTGTCAGATGTGTTGTAATTTAGATGTTAATTTTTTACTATATATAGAAGTAGTTTATTTTTAATAAGTACTACTTTATTTATTTATAATAAGTGCTTAGTAGTTGAACTAGTTGATTTAATTAATAAAACTAATTTATTTAACTATATATAAAAGTAGTTTCCGCATCGACGTCGGTGATGCCTATCCCGCATCCTCGTCGTCGTCGACTCGGCGGTGGTGGAGGCCTGCTTGATCAGGGCCATGTTCAGGACTGGGCTCCGCCGGGCTGGTATTGGGAGGTGCTACCTTCTGGGGGACGTAGGTTGGTGAGGAGGCAGCCCGTTGTTGACCCGATCCTTGTTTGGTGGCGGTCGCGTGGGCCAGTGACGGTGCCGAGGCTTCCGGACACCGCGGAGGTGGTACGTCACCGTGTCAGCGAGGAGGACGAGCACACCCTTCGCTACGTGGTTGCGTTGGAGGGCAGGTTCGACAATACCTGGCAGGTTTTTCAGGGATCTCACTGGAGCTATGGTCCCGTGATTGTTCCTTATCTTTGGGTGTCCACCGCCCGCGACGATACCCGTTGGGCGCTACGGTTCTAGCCGTATTAATTAGCGATGCTATATGTATGATAGTATTCGAGGAGTATTCGACGATGTACGAACACAAGAGATGATGTACTTTTGGTTATAATTGAATGCATGTTAATTTGAATACTACTTTATTTTATAATTTGGTTTTGCTTATTGAATGCTCATATTGGAAAAGTACTCCTACTTTGAATGCTAAAATTGAAGAGCACTCTATGCAGAAATCTAGGAGCCCCCTCCATCATCCACGTCGTCGTGGGGGTAGCTTCTCCTTCATTCCCGTGTGCTAGACAATTTGTTGTAATAATGCACTCGGGAATGAAAGGAGGAGCTACGTACCATCACCGATAGTCAACCCATGATTAATAATAATGATATAATTTAGGTTTTTTAGTACATATGTTTAATATTTGAATTATGAACTTAGGCCGGAAATGTCGTACTCGGACGACGAAAACCGCCCGGGCGAGTGCGACTGGTGCCACGACGACCGAGTTATATGCGACAGGTTCATTGAGCTGGAGGAAGATCGGCGCTTCAGCATTAAGCTCGAGGAGACCTTCGATGTTCATACGGTACACAACGAAGATAATAGTTTTTTTCATAATTAAGCACGAAGTCAACTTTTTTTTTGCGGGTACGTCAACTTTTTTAACGTGTATTTTTCATCTTTTCCAATTCGACTAGCTTATCCCATGTTATGCAAGACGCTATGTCTTGAAGAGGATGGGTTTTGAAGACCATGAAAGTATGGAAACCAAAAAAATTCTCCTAAGGACCCATCATGGTGTGGATTTTCAAGTAAAGTTGTACAATGCTGAGAGTGTAACCCATTTTGGTTGCAAAAATTGGGAAGCACTTTACAAGATGTATGGTTTTGATGAAGGTATGCTTGTCACCATGGATCTTGCTGATCCTACAATCCAGCAAGACAATACGGGCATTTGGGTCCTTGTGGATACACCTCCAATTCTTCCACCATGTGAGCTTAACATAGTTATTAAGTAATTTATATTGTTCATTTCAAAATAGTTGACAGCTTGTTTCCATTGACAGCTTATTTTCATTCTTCAAAGAATGTGCGGAAAATGGTAGACAAAACCCACTACACCGATGGCTCCGAATTAACTTATAAGGAGAAAAATCATCTGATCGCATTTTGTACTGATCTTGAGAATTACAATGTCTACAATCGAACTCCTCAACATTATGGTCAATACGTGTCACTAGTGCACGTGTTGAACTACGGTAACTACCATGGAGATACCCTGGTAAGATTTTTTACTATTACGACATCCCTGCATCTTTTTTTAAATACTTCTAAAACTAGTACATCATTGCTAACTACGAAGTTACTAATATGTTTTTCAACAGATAATCCCGAATGATTGTGTGCCTCATCTGATGTATACGCACGGTCGCCTTGATGTTTTGAACATACAACCAGGTCGTCCTACGAATCTCAATTGTCCATACCGGATTTCTAAAAGAAGTGGAGACATGACAATCAAAGAATGGAAAAAATGTATGGACAGTCGTAAGGAGCTTCTTGCAAGCAAAAGGAGGTGAAGCGCAAGAATTGGAGACAGGATGATCTCCATTCTTCATAATGGAGAGTCAGGGTCTATATTGTTTCATGCTATTTTACCTTAAGGGTGTTTAGGTCCTACCTGATACTGATGACCATGTGCTAAGAACAATTATGTAGGGTTGGCTTCGATGACTATGAGGAGGATGATCATATGACTTGTTATCAATAACGAGTAGAAGTTGTATGATGATGCATGATTAGTAGGACTTGTTATTATATATGATGATGTATGATGCGAGCATGCATTAGTTATTATATATCAGCGGGTGAAATGAACATAGCAGTATAATAGAGGACACTTCTCTCTATTAGCTAGCTAATAACAACCTAAAATTAACCCCCAAAACCCCTAAACCAGCCACTTTTTAAAAAAAAAAGAAAAACCTCAGCTGCTGACACGTGGAAGCCTTTTGGTCCCGGTTCAGGTCACCAACCGAGACCAAAGGCCCCCTTGCCTGGGCTGCTCGCCATAGCCACGTGGAGGCTCATCTGTCCCGGTTCGTGTTAGAACCGGGACTAAAGGGTGGAGGCATTAGTCAGGACCCTTTAGTTCCGGTTCAAGAACCAAGACTAAAGGCCCTTACGAACCGGGACTGATGCCCCCTTTTCTACCAGTGTGTAGCAATCATGGAATCTTCGCATCATCGTTGTTACAGTAGTTCCATCTTTGACGAGAGGCTTCCCATACTTGTATTTGAATTCATCCACCTCCATTATATCAAAATGTGCATCGTCGTGCATGTAATCTGCAGGATTGGTACCGGGCAAGATCCCCGGATGATTAGCGATGATATCGCTAGACACCTTGAGCGAGGGGCACGATTGGTTCGCTTGTTCGCCGAGCTGGGGAATTTTTTTCTCACTTCTTCGTTCTTGTAACCTTTTGTCACTGCAAGTACTTCCCGACCGCTTCACTTCCTTATATGTCTTTTCAGTAATGCGCTCATAGTTGGTTTGCGGTGGAGACGGTGGTGGTCGTTGTAGGGCATCCAAAGTGCGCTTCGCTTTCAGCGGATCTATCTTCTCCTCCGGAGGTGGATGTCTCTTAGTTCTTTGCGTTTCGAAGTAGTCCTTCACTTGGGCTTGACAGATCTCCTCGTTTTCCTGTTCAGTCATCTCGTATGGTAACTTCTCCGGAGTCTTGAGAGATGGACCGAATCGGTATTGCCTCCCGCCTCTGGCTGTACTCCTAGACGCCAGAGCAAGCCGAGCGGCTGCAGCTGTCTTCTTTCGTTGCCTATGAGGCGGAGGAGAAGGACTACGACACGCCCGAGCAGCCGAAGCGGCGGCGGGTCTCTTCCGCCTTTGCTGACGAGGCGGAGAAGGAGGAGACTGGCTGGTCGGGCGCGCTGGCGCAGGCGGAGAAGGAGGCGGAGTGCCGCCACGCGCCGGAGAAGGAGGCGGAGTGCCCTGATCACTCGCCGGAGGAGCAGGCGGAGGAGGAGGCGGAGCACCCTGACTCGCCGGAGGAGGAGGAGGAGGAGGCGGAGGCGTCCAGTTCGGAAGGTTGATGAGCTCCTTCCGCCATAGGCATGGAGTCTTCAGAGCAGAACCCAGCCTAGTCTCCCCTTCACCGGTAGGGTGGTCAAGCACGAGCTCCTCAAATCTCTCTGTTATTTCGTCCACCATCACCCTAGCATATCCTTCTGGAATTGGACGGCAGTGAATAGTTGCACCGGGTTCAGTAGGTCGAACAGAGCCGACAGCCGCCTTGACTTTGTACTTCTCCCATTGCGTCATAAGGTGGCAATGTTGAGACTCCGTGATAGCATCCAAAGGGGTAGCTAGCAGGAGCCGTGAAGACAGGCTCCAGCAGAAGCAGCTCGGTGGAAGCCACGCTACTTCTCTGCTGAGATGGCGGGGTAGCTTCGGGGGTAGCTTCGGTAGGTCGCTTGCTTCGAACTGCTTCTCGTTCCTCTAGCTTCCTTACCCTTGCGTGCAGCTCCTGCAGTTCGCTCTACTCCACTTTCCTTCTCCTCTCTTGGATTTTGTAACCGCCTGCGTCCGGAAACCCAACCTTCCACGGAATGGAGCCTGGCGTGCCTCGTGTCCGTCCGGGTATTCACAGTTGCTCGCTCGTCCAAACGCACTTCCCTATTACAGGGTCCAAGGTTCTGCCAACCCCGAAGAACCAAGTCCTTGGACGGTATCGCCAGTTCAATGTCTCTGGTTCGACCCCTTTATCAAGCAGGTCGTTCTCAGCCTTGCCCACAACGGCCGGGCTTTGAGGTAGCCACCTGACCCCGTGCGATGGTGATGCTCCTTCTTCGCAGCATTTATCTTGTTTGTCGCTGACATCTTCTTACTCCTCTCCGATGTCTTGTTGGCCACAAATGCGTCCCATTGATCTCTGAGCTTCTCATACCGGCTGATGAATTATAGTGTCTTTTTTTGGTCGACAAACTTTGCTTTCAGCTCATTCTTCCACCTCCTGAATAGATCTGCCATCTTCTTGAGAGCACATGACTTGATCAATGGCTCTATAACTGGATTCTCCGGATCCTCCTCTTCCGGTAGGGTGAAATTTACATTCAGCGCATTCCAAAGATCCTCTTTCCGTGTATCTTCGACAAAAGAAACTTGAAGCTCTTCCTTCTTAGGCTGATTCCATAGCTCGATGCTGATCGGGATCATGTCCCTAACAAGAACCCCGCACCGAGCAGTAAACGCGTCCTTGGTTGGCCATCGCGCGCGATTGCTGTGATCGTGAACCTTTCATCCGAGCGCAACTTTTTCTTCGGTCCTCGTCTCTTTACCGAAGTTGTGTTCGATCCGAGGGCTAGAAATAAGAAGAAAGACGAGAGTTAATATGTGTAGATACCAAAACAATGAATGCATCAATTAGCTAGTCAGCACAGGCTTAATTAATATATATACCTGGTCAGACTCTATTCGGTCACCGGAGCTGTCATCACGGTCTCCTTCTTGCACCGGCATTCGGTCACCGGAGCCATCATAATCATGTCCTTCCTCCTCCATTGTTCGATAACCATAGCCTGCTTCACACTCTCCTTCCAGACCATCGATTTCGTTGAGATACGACATGACATCACCTCCACCTGCGGTTATGTCCCCCAACACCCGTTCTGCTTCCTCGTCTCGGCCGTGCTCCATAGTTTCTGCAAATATTACAACATGGCAATTATTATACAAACATGACAGATGGATATATTAGTGGCAAACGTAGACCTAGCTATAGCTAATCTCAACAAGGAATTATATTAATTAGTGGCCTCGATGCTTCTCTAGGGTTTGGGGTGGCCTCGGCAATACTTCAAGGGTTCGGGGTGGCCTCGACGACAACGCTCTTTTAACTTGGTAAATTTGGGTGGCCTCGCAGTGCTTCTAGGGTCTAGTGTCAAAGGATTCAACAAAACTATGTCTTCATCATTAGATGACCCTCGGCGATCCTCGACCCCTCGACGACCCTCGACCCTCGAACCCTCGCCCCCCCCCTCATGTTGAAGTTATCGGGGAGGTGGTATATCGACAACGACATACCCGATAGAAAATAAGAAGAGGAATAAGAAAAAAAAGAGGAGAAGAAGAAAGGAATAGAGGAGAAGATCGAAGAAAAAAAAGGAGAAGAAGAAAGGAATAGAGGTGAAGAAAAAAATAGAAATTACTCTATTTTTTCTTCTTCTCTTCTATATATTCCTTTCTTCTTCTCCTCTTTTTTTCTTTTTTTTCTCTTCTTATTTATTTCTCCTCCTCTTCCTCTCCTCTTCTTCTCCTTTCTTCTTCTCCTTCTTCCTCTTCTTATTTTCCCTTTACCACTCCTTTTTATTCTTCTTCCACTTTTCTTCCTTTTCCTTAATTTACTTTTTCCTCTACACTAACCTATGCACTAACCTAAAATCGATATTTACTAATTAACAACCTAAATAAAAAAACATCATATTAAAAAAACATCATATGCACAAAAAATATCATATGAAGCCCCACCCCCCTCAAGTCGAAGTTATCGGGGAGGGGGTATATCGACCCCCCCCCCCTCTTTTCTTTTTCTTTTTTTCCTCTTCTTATTTATTTCTCCTCTAAAATATAACTTTTGCATATATAAAGCTTTTTCTTCTTCTTCCTTCTCCCTTCTCTTCCTTCTTCCAAAATATGTAAAACTTTTCTAAAAATGAAACTAACCTAAAATGCACTAAATCAGAGAACATACATAGATGAAATTTTTCAAAAAACCTAATTTTTGCATATATACACAAAGAACATACATACATATATAGATTTTTATAATAATGCAAAAAAACAAATCATTATATATATGAACAAAAAATCTGGAAAAAAACAGGACATATAATCATATATACACACATACATATAATCATACATATACGTATAATCTAAAAGAATCATATATATGAAAAAAAACATCATATATACGTGGCGGCGGCATGTGGTCGGGGTGACGGCAACGGGGTCGGGGAAGGGGTGGCGCGCACGGCGACGACGACGAGGTCGGGGCAGGGGCGGCGCGCGCGGCGACAGCGACGGTGTTGGCGCAGGGGCGGCGCGCGCAGCGACGGCGACGGTGTCGGCGCAGGGGCGACACACACGGCGACGGTGTCGGGGCAGGGGCGGCGCAGCGAGGGCGTCGAGGGCTAGCTTCGGCGACGAGGAGAAGGGCGGCGGCGGGCTCGAGGGCACGCACGACGAGGGCGTCGGGGGCAGTTCTTGGGGAGGCGACGGCGCAGTCCGGCAGCCTGGCGGCATCGATGTGGTCGCGGCGCCGTTGGGAGGCAAATGGTCGATGAAACTGAAAAATTTACAAGTCCTGCTTATATACACAGGGTATTGGTCCCGGTTCGTGGCATCAACCGGGACTAATGACCCCCTTTAGTCCCGGTTGGTGCCACCAATCGGGACCAAAGGTCTCTTTTCAGCAGCCCAAAGGGCGGGAAGCAGAGGCCTTTGGGGCCAGTTCTTTTGGCTCAATTGTGAAGAATTACTTCCTGAGGAATCAGAATTACAAAAGAACTCATCTCTGCCTCAAGAATGGTCCAAAATCATCTCAGAATTACAGTGCAATCTAGAATCACCGAAACTTGGCAATTCTGGTCATTCTGGTCATTCCCTCAAGACAAAACGGTTCGCTTTGAACCAAATACCCCTATTGGCAACTGTATTTACAGCCAGAATGCCACCTGGGAGGGCCGACCGAGCGAGGCAAAAAGCAGGGGATTTCTCACGAAGCGCTTCCTCGTCCCCGCACACCCATCGTCTCCAGCTATCTCGAGCTAGGGTTTGGCGCGCCGCCAGCCAGCTCCCGGCCCCGGCGTCGTCCGATCTGCCGGCGGGAGGCCCCTACGACGCCGCCCCAGGCCGGCCGCCCCTTCTCCTTCACTCATCCCGGACCAGCCGCCCCTCCTCGACTCCTCCCCGCCCGCCCCGACGTCCATCCTCGCCCTGCAGCAGGAGGCGTCCGCAGGCCCGCCGGCCCGCCCGCCCTCCGTTCCCCCCGCCCGGCAGCAGGACGCGCCCGGCCTCCGCCCGGCCAGGATAGCTGGTGAGTGCCTCCTCCACTGCCTCTCTTCTTCCTCATGATTTCTCATTGTATTGCTGCTGCTACAGGAGGCAAAGCAGGGGAATCTTGTATGGTTTCTTGTTAGTTAATTTGTATGTTGCTTTGGATGATGCAAACATGTGATTGATGGCATGTACTGAAATATTTTGTATGCAACATTTAGCAAAAAACATTGTATGAAAATCTGTAAGGAATGTACTTCTATATGATTGATTGCTTACTATTAATTCTGTGTTGGTATGGATAGATGTCTGCTTAGTAAAAACATTGACATGTGAATGTTGTAGATGGAAAAAGTGAAGGGTCCGAAAGCAATTTGGGATGCTGCGGCTCATTCCATTTATATGGATGTGTGCGTAGAGGAGGTGCGAGCCAATAACCGCGCTCCAGGACACACCACTTTGTCCGATGTAGGATCAGACAAATCGTGATGTTTTCTCTGCCTTCAAGACTCACGAGCCTAGTGTGTGACGCCCGGATAATCAAGCTACAGTAACCTCTGCTAATGACACCACGTCACCTCCGTTACTGTCGCTAATCTCGTGTTAGTTCGAAAACGATTCAAATTCAAATTTGAAATTAAGGCAAACAACAAAAGTTTTCCAAAAATAAAACTAAAATGTTCTAAATGTGTCGAATAAATCATAGGTAAATGGGGTGGTGAAACCAAACTTTTATGAAATGCTTAACTACACCATAATGATTTAAATAGTAGCAAAACTAATTATTTAAATGCCTTCACTAATTAAATAAATTATCAAACTAAATTATTTGGGGACTAGAGTTTTTGTGGTAGTGGACTAAATTGAAATACCAAATTAGATGCCAAGTATATATTTCACAAAAAACTAAAACAATAAGAAACAAAGATAAAAGAATAAATAAAAAGAAAAGAACAAAAGAAATAAAAACAGAACA
>NC_057813.1:721445043-721453099 GCF_018294505.1 Triticum aestivum
CCGACGCCGCCCCATCGTCGCCGGGCTGCCCCGCCCCACCACTCCGTCGCCGGAACGCCATCGTTACCGCCTCGCTCCACCAATCCTCCCCGAACGACCCCCACGCGCTCGACACCGTCGCCGGAGACCACCTTGCCGGACTGCCTCTCCTACGTCGCCGGCGTCCCCGTCTTCCTCCTCGCGCCCCGCTGCCCAGTCCCCTGCAACCCCTTATGAGCGCCATCCCCATCTCCCTCTCTCCTCATCGTCGCGGTTGCCGTTATCCACACGAGCTCATGCTCACTCGCCGTCGCCCCTCGCCCGTGCGTGGCCACGCGCCCGCGTTGTCCCGTCGTGGTCACCGCCCCTCTTGGCTCCCGCGCGTGCGCACCGCACGCGCCCGTCCCCGACTTCTCCCTCGCGCGCCCGCTTGCTTCGGGCGACGCCCGCTGCGAACCACCCCCCCTGAGCTCTGTCCATGCCCGCGCTTCCCTGGAGCGCGCCGGCACCCGCGCTCGCCGTCACTGGCCACCGCCACCACCGAAGTCCCCTGCTACCCGTGCCTCCCGCTCGCCGGTCCGGTCCCCACTCCGGCCACCACCCGCGGCCTCCTCCCCGCGCTACCCCTCATCGCTGCGCCCCGCGGCCACCTCCGCTGCCACCCTTGGCCGGCGCCTTGGCCGCCGATGCCCAGCCGCGTCGGGCCATGGCCTCTGCCTGCGGTCGGGTGCCCGTAGCGCCCGTTCGGGCCACCCCGCACCCGTCGCCCGTTATGCCCCAGGGCCTATGACATATGGGCCCGCCCCAGAACGGTTTTATAAAAAAAAGAATTAAAAAAATATATATTAAATAAATAAATAATAATTAAATTAATTAATTAATTAAGGAATTAATTAAGTTAATTAATCATAATTAGATTAACCTAATTAACTAATTTGTTTAATTAAACAGTAATTAGATTAGTTAAACATTAATTAGACTAAACAGTCAATGACAAACGGGACCCACACGTCAGTTGACCAGTCAACGCCTCTGTTGACTGCTGACGTCATGCTGACGTCATGCTGACGTCAGCGTGCACTGTTCTGGATAATGTTGGATTAAAATATTTAAATAAATGCTAAAAATGATTTTAATCTTTTAAAATTTATATAAAATAAACCGTAGCTCAGATGAAAAAACTTTGTACATGAAAGTTGCTCAGAACGACGAGACGAACCCGGATACGTAGCCCGTCCGTCCACCACACACCCCTAACCTATCGAACCCGCAACTTTCCCCCTCCGGCTCCTCTGCCCGAAAACACGAAACACCGGGGATATTTTCCCGAATGTTTCCCCCCCTTAACCGGTACCACCTCATACCACGCTAGGGCACGCCTAGCAACGTTACTTGTCTTGTCATGCATCGATATGCATCTGTTTACATGGTATTCATTGTTTCTTCCCCCTCTTCTCTCCGGTAGACTACGAGACCGACGCTGCTGCTGCCCAGTTCGACTACGGAGTTGACGACCCCTCTCTCTTGCCAGAGCAACCAGGCAAGCCCCCCCCCCCCTTGATCACCAGATATCGCCAATTCTCCTCTATACTGCTTGCATTAGAGTAGTGTAGCATGTTACTGCTTTCGTTAATCCTATTCTGATGCATAGCCTGACATTGTCGCTACATCTGTTGATACCTTACCTGCAATCCTATATGCTTAGTATAGGATGCTAGTTTATCATCATTGGCCCTACATTCTTGTCAGTCTGCCTTGCTATACTATCGGGCCGTGATCACTTGGGAGGTGATCACGGGTATATACTATACATACATACATACTATACAGATGGTGACTAAAGTCGGGTCAGCTCATTGAGTACCCGCAAGTGATTCTGACGAGGGGGCTGAAAGGACAGGTGGCTCCATCCCGGTAGTGGTGGGCCTGGGTTCCCGACGGCCCTCGACTGTTACTTGGTGGCGGAGCGACAGGGCAGGTTGAGACCACCTAGCAGACAGGTGGGCCTGGCCCTGTTCGGGGTTCGCGGATACTTAACACGCTTAACGAGATCTTGGTATATGATCTGAGTCGGCTACGAGCCTATACGCACTAACCATCTACGTGGGAGTAGTTATGGGTATCCCGACGTCGTGGTATCAGCCGAAGCACTTCAGACGTCAGCGACGGAGCGGCGCGCGCCGAATTGGACTGGAACGCCACTAGGCTAGGTCTGCTTTCGGCCGCGTACGCAACGTGCAGGTGTGCTATGGGCGATGGGCCCAGACCCCTGTGCGCTTAGGTTTAGACCGGCGTGCTGGCCTCTCTGTTGAGCCTAGGTGGGGCTGCGACGTGTTGATCTTCCGAGGCCGGGCATGACCCAGGAAAGTGTGTCCGGCCAAATGGGATCGAGCGTGTTGGGTTATGTGGTGCACCCCTGCAGGGAAGTTAATCTATTCGAATAGCCGTGATCTTCGATAACAGGACGACTTGGAGTTGTACCTTGACCTTATGACAACTAGAACCGGATACTTAATAAAACACACCCTTCCAAGTGCCAGATACAACCGGTGGTCGCTCTCTCTCGGGGATACGAGGAGAGGATGGCCGGGTAGGATTATGCTATGCGATGCTACTAGAGATGCTACTTGAGAGATGCTACTTGGAGGACTTCAATCTACTCTCTCCCCCATGCTGCAAGACGGAGGCTGCCAGAAGTGTAGTCTTCGATAGGACTAGCTATCCCCCTCTTATTCTGGCATTCTGCAGTTCAGTCCACTGATATGGCCTCCTTACACATATATCCATGCATATGTAGTGTAGTTCCTTGCTTGCGAGTACTTTGGATGAGTACTCACGGTTGCTTTCTCCCCCCTTTTTCCCCCTTTCCTTTCTTTCTGGTTGTCGCAACCAGATGCTGGAGTCTAGGAGCCAGACGCCATCGTCGACGACGACCCCTACTACACTGGAGGTGCCTACTACTACGTGCAGCCCGCTGACGACGACCAAGAGTAGTTAGGAGGATCCCAGGCAGGAGGTCTGCGCCTCTTTCGATCTGTATCCCAGTTTGTGTTAGCCTTCTTAAGGCAAACTTGTTTAACTTGTCTGTACTCAGATATTGTTGCTTCCGCTGGCTCATCTATGATCGAGCACTTGTATTCGAGCCCTCGAGGCCCCTGGCTTGTATTATGATGCTTGTATGACTTATTTTATTTGTAGAGTTGTGTTGTGATATCTTCCCGTGAGTCCCTGATCTTGATCGTACACATTTGCGTGCATGATTAGTGTACGATTGAATCGGGGGCGTCACAAGTTGGTATCAGAGCCGACTGCCTGTAGGAATCCCCCTTTCCAACTCCTTGGCCGAAGTCGAGTCTAGTCGTTGAAAAACTTTTACTAACATGGCTGTGTGGCCCATGGGCCCACGTCGCCATCGGGTGGTAGCAGGATCTTTTACTCCTCGACCTATACTCTGGGACTCTGATCTCTCTACTATTCGGGTTAAATGAATTTGCTAACTCTAAGATTAGGATCTCGTGATCGCATCCACCCGGAGAGCCCCTTACTGTAGAGGATCGCCTGCTACATCAGAAGATTCCGAAGATACTCTCTGATGTTCTCTCGAGAATTTGTGCCCATCACTTTTGCTATTCCTGACCACCGATAAATTCGTATGGATAACTACTTACACTTGCCATTCATACGATCATCCCCCATTGATCTTGTTATTACAAGATACCCCGAAGTTTTCTCTATTGTTCCGAAATACTTTGTGCCTACTGCCTAGCAGTTCTTTGCCACATGAATACCCCTTCAAATAAATCCTTGCACTTGTCGAGTATCCGCTCATCCCCAGTTGTTCATGTGTTCCACAAAAGTCTTCAAAATACTATTCGATCTTCCGAAAATCCTCTGGAGCCTTTGGCTCTTGAAATTCTTGCTTGTTTGCATTGTGGTTAATCCTATAAGTCTGGTAGTCTATTGACATTCCTTGTCATTATCATTTTGAGTCTGTCGACTCAATATGTTTGCGAATACCCGCAATCATCATTGATCCTTATAAATTACCTTTCCGGCTGAGCTGCCATTCTTTTAACTGGAATTGGTTCTCGACCAATCCAATTGTCGTTGATTGTACCCTAAGGCTATTCAACTTATCCATCCCTAATTAGAGCATTGCTTCTGATCCCTTGATTTGGAAATCATAATTCCTTGGCATTTGACAATTGAGTTAGTCAGTTGTTTCTATAATTTGATCTCCTTGCATTCTTCTTCCACTAGTTGAGTACCGATGCTCATGTCAGATCCCTTGTGGACCACCAGATCCTTTGTTGGATTTTATCTGACAACGCCCTTCATATTCAATAACCTTGTGAGCCTTTCCTCTGATACATAATGCCTTTGGTAAATTGTATCCTCTGCTTTCTCAACCATGCTCTGCCTTCGAGCTTGAGTTAATTATTTCTAAAGATTCTGGTATATGATTCCAAGAAGCCCCTATGGGTTGAACATATGCCTTCACTAAACCGTGTGAACCCGAAAGTTTTCACGAATCATACTCTTCTGGTGCTTCGCCAGATAAAATTTCAACACTGCAACTTCATCGAACGTGAGAAGTGAATGAAAGGTTATGCATTGGAGAAGTGGGAGTCGACCTTGAACTTGTGTTCATGCCCATGGACATGATGTAGATCTTATCATTAAAGCTTCTTTTAAATAAATTATTCCTTTGGTATAAGTTCATCTTATATCTAGGATCTGGCCTTTTGCAACCGTGGTTCCGACCATGATTGTTCTTCTTTGATCTCATTTCTTGGACAAGTTAAAACAATTGTCTTCTATGGATCAATACACCAGTCCCACCTTTACTTTGATCTTGTGTCGAGTATTACCCCCCTGGTATCTCGAGATTATCATGGAACTGCATAACTCCTTATGAGTTCTTCATCAAGTGCTACCTTCCCACTGATTCCAATTTTTCACGGGCTCTGAGTTATTGAACACTCAAAGACACCGATAACTGAACCGAGTCCGCTCTTCGGTTCAACAACTCTTCAGTTAGCTTCTATAAGTACGAGTTTGTACCCGATCACGCCATTCCTAGCCTGTTTGGCTATATCATTGTCGTGACGATTCTAACTGTGCTACCTGGTCCTTATTCTCGGAGCACCAATTTTCGATGATGAACTAACCTTATGTCGATCCTCATCGTCATATCATTTCGCCTTGAACAACAAGCTTGGTTTCGAGTTTGTGTCGTACCCTTGGTTCCAATAACCTTTCACTTCATCATTACTTGACTTGATGTCGTTACCGATCGATTACATCTTCATGAACTCTCGCGACAAAGGTGTCGTGATCATCAACATTCTGAGCTCATCCAGGATATCAATTGAATTCATGATGAGAAATAACATCCTTGCCCTTGATGAATTGTATTATCGTCGACCACTTTATTGCCTTCCCACCAACACAAGCTTGTTCATGTTTGGTGTTATACCTTGAGTTCCTTGCTATCCAGCAATTGTTCTTCTTTACCTTGGAGTATTACCATCCTTTATGTCAAGAATGTTCTGAGATTTGTTCCACCTCTTGAGAATTCTTGGCATAGAAATACTTCTCACCATCACCATTCTTTATTGGTCCCTGTGTTAATTCCAACAAGTGAACGGTGTTGTTTGGATTCTTTCCTTCTAGCAACCCTATTTTTCTGAAGTTAATGGTCGAAAGTTCATTCTTAGGCTATTGACTATTGAATCACCATTCTGACATTGGTCGTGCAACCCAACCCATATTTCGGGCGCACCTTTCAACCAATGTTTAATTGTGTATGTTTTCCTCGAGCATACTTCCTTATATCATTTGATCTGACCAATGTTATCTCCTTGTTCACTTAATTGTGGAAATCCATCTTTTGGGAATCTCGGTGAATTGCCGTTGAGTTCACCAGACACCTCCTTGTCCTCTCCTTGGGTTAATGATGGACTCTTGATAACGGTAAACACTTCATAGTTCATTTCCCCGAGAATCTTATATTGTCATCTCGTCAATTTGCGTTGCACCTTTTCTTCTCAGGTATCCTAAGTCTGAGGTATCCTGACACCAATCGGATCTGAATCTCGGTCAGATATGAGGGTTGGGACACCTTTCCAAGAGTTATGATGTTGATCCTTTGATGACCCGCTAACATGATGTCATGCCTAGCACCCCCCCCCCCGGCTGGAGGACCTATCATTATAGATTCCTTTTCAACAAGGTTATCCATTCCTCCATGAGGAAATTGTAAGACTTATTCTACAAGTTATTCTTGATGGATCCTTCGTGTTACCAAAGTCTGATCTTCACCGGAAGACCATGTCACTGCTATCTCGAAGCATGTCAATGGTACTCCGATTTTCAACAGGCACGTTTGAAGCACGATGCTATATTTTAATTATCAATTATCCTAACACCGTTGTATGAGTAATATCATGAGATTCCTCCCCCCTTACCTAAATGGTTTTCTACTTTATATCCTGTCATGGATATCTTGCTCTGCTTGTCCTTGGGAAGGATATACCCTCGAAATATGTGTTTAAACATATTTTCCTTTCCATTGTTCTGTTTAATCTGATGATCATATTTTCCTTCCATTGGTTTGTTTAAACCTCTTCTATGATCTATATGATCTAAGCAGTAATAATTCACTGCTTATGTAAACACCTCGGTGTACAACTCTGCCAGTGAGACCCTGTTTCTATTGTTGATGACATTTTGGTAACCGCCGACGGACGAGAACTTTGCCTCTTGGCCCGCCTCATTTCAACGAGCAGGAAAATGGTTCTCCTTGTCCCTCGCCCTTGGTACCGACATTGTTGCCAACATAAATGGCAAGCTACCCTCTGACATACCTTACTATCGTGACCGTGCAAGATGACGGCCCCTTCCTACTTTCAACCACATGGTGGGCCCATAACCCACAGTTCCACAGGATCGAAACCTAACTCTCCTGTGCTTCCCTATTGCCAAAGTTGTTCCTCGCTCTTGGCGTCGTATGTAACTCATGAGGCACCTTCCTAGTGATCAATTCTGGTATCCTACGCAATACTTATTCCCGTTGCTTGAACCCCTTTCAGACTTTGTTTCAGGCATCGAACGATTGCCTACCCACTTGAAACTTCCCATAATAACTCCTTACTTTGCTCTCGATATTTTCGGAGGTTTCAATTCGAGAGTTACTTTCCGCCTCCCTCCCCGATGTTATCTACCAAATAGTCAACCTTGCCGAGGCCCGTTCTCCCGGAATACTTCCCCTTTATTCTTTCGTTAGTACGATGGAGTTTCCGAAGAAAGGATGCCGACTTCATCTTAATGACCTGAAGCAGAAAAATGAAGACATCAATGTAATGGATCGACCACTTCGAGAAGAGAAACCAAGACCGAGAAGACTCGTTAGGTTTTTCGCTACCAACATCTTCGCCCCTTACTCCACCGCTTAAATCTCGGGACGAGATTTCTTGTAGTGGAGGAGAATTGTGACGCCCGGATAATCAAGCTACAGTAACCTCTGCTAATGACACCACGTCACCTCCGTTACTGTCGCTAATCTCGTGTTAGTTCGAAAACGATTCAAATTCAAATTTGAAATTAAGGCAAACAACAAAAGTTTTCCAAAAATAAAACTAAAATGTTCTAAATGTGTCGAATAAATCATAGGTAAATGGGGTGGTGAAACCAAACTTTTATGAAATGCTTAACTACACCATAATGATTTAAATAGTAGCAAAACTAATTATTTAAATGCCTTCACTAATTAATAAATTATCAAACTAAATTATTTGGGGACTAGAGTTTTTGTGGTAGTGGACTAAATTGAAATACCAAATTAGATGCCAAGTATATATTTCACAAAAAACTAAAACAATAAGAAACAAAGATAAAAGAATAAATAAAAAGAAAAGAACAAAAGAAATAAAAACAGAACAGCCCCACCCCCCCCTGCTGGGCCTCGTGGCCCAGCTGGCCACCAGGCCGCCCCACGACCCAACCGGCCAGGCCGGCCCACCCCGGTCCCCCCCCCATAACCCCTCCCGGGGGGCACCGAAACCCTAACCCCCTT
>NC_057813.1:721454009-721459311 GCF_018294505.1 Triticum aestivum
AGCTCTGTCCACGCTCGCGCTTCCCTGGAGCGCGCCGGCACCCGCGCTCGCCGTCACTGGCCACGGCCACCACCGAAGCCCCCTGCTACCCGTGCCTCCCGCTCGCCGGTCCGGTCCCCACTCCGGCCACCACCCGCGGCCTCCTCCCCGCGCTACACCTCATCGCTGCGCCCCGCGGCCACCTCCGCTGCCTCCCTTGGCCGGCGCCTTGGCCGCCGACGCCCAGCCGCGTCGGGCCATGGCCTCTGCCTGCGGTCGGGTGCCCGTAGCGCCCGTTCGGGCCACCCCGCACCCGTCGCCCGTTATGCCCCAGGGCCTATGACATATGGGCCCGCCCCAGAACGGTTTTATAAAAAAAAGAATTAAAAAAATATATATTAAATAAATAAATAATTATTAAATTAATTAATTAATTAAGGAATTAATTAAGTTAATTAATCATAATTAGATTAACCTAATTAACTAATTTGTTTAATTAAACAGTAATTAGATTAGTTAAACATTAATTAGACTAAACAGTCAATGACAAACGGGACCCACACGTCAGTTGACCAGTCAACGCCTCTGTTGACTGCTGACGTCATGCTGACGTCATGCTGACGTCAGCGTGCACTGTTCTGGATAATGTTGGATTAAAATATTTAAATAAATGCTAAAAATGATTTTAATCTTTTAAAATTTATATAAAATAAACCGTAGCTCAGATGAAAAAACTTTGTACATGAAAGTTGCTCAGAACGACGAGACGAACCCGGATACGTAGCCCGTTCGTCCACCACACACCCCTAACCTATCGAACCCGCAACTTTCCCCCTCCGGCTCCTCTGCCCGAAAACATGAAACACCGGGGATATTTTCCCGAATGTTTCCCCCCCTTAACCGGTACCACCTCATACCACGCTAGGGCACGCCTAGCAACGTTACTTGTCTTGTCATGCATCGATATGCATCTGTTTACATGGTATTCATTGTTTCTTCCCCCTGTTCTCTCCGGTAGACTACGAGACCGACGCTGCTGCTGCCCAGTTCGACTACGGAGTTGACGACCCCTCTCTCTTGCCAGAGCAACCAGGCAAGCCCCCCCCCCCTTGATCACCAGATATCGCCTATTCTCCTCTATACTGCTTGCATTAGAGTAGTGTAGCATGTTACTGCTTTCGTTAATCCTATTCTGATGCATAGCCTGACATTGTCGCTACATCTGCTGATACCTTACCTGCAATCCTAAATGCTTAGTATAGGATGCTAGTTTATCATCATTGGCCCTACATTCTTGTCAGTCTGCCTTGCTATACTATCGGGCCGTGATCACTTGGGAGGTGATCACGGGTATATACTATACATACATACATACTATACAGATGGTAACTAAAGTCGGGTCAGCTCATTGAGTACCCGCAAGTGATTCTGACGAGGGGGCTGAAAGGACAGGTGGCTCCATCCCGGTAGAGGTGGGCCTGGGTTCCCGACGGCCCTCGACTGTTACTTGGTGGCGGAGCGACAGGGCAGGTTGAGACCACCTAGGAGACAGGTGGGCCTGGCCCTGTTCGGCGTTCGCGGATACTTAACACGCTTAACGAGATCTTGGTATTTGATCTGAGTCGGCTACGAGCCTATACGCACTAACCATCTACGTGGGAGTAGTTATGGGTATCCCGACGTCGTGGTATCAGCCGAAGCACTTCAGACGTCAGCGACGGAGCGGCGCGCGCCGAATTGGACTGGAACGCCACTAGGCTAGGTCTGCTTTCGGCCGCGTACGCAACGTGCAGGTGTGCTATGGGCGATGGGCCCAGACCCCTGTGCGCTTAGGTTTAGACCGGCGTGCTGGCCTCTCTGTTGAGCCTAGGTGGGGCTGCGACGTGTTGATCTTCCGAGGCCGGGCATGACCCAGGAAAGTGTGTCCGGCCAAATGGGATCGAGCGTGTTGGGTTATGTGGTGCACCCCTGCAGGGAAGTTAATCTATTCGAATAGCCGTGATCTTCGGTAACAGGACGACTTGGAGTTGTACCTTGACCTTATGACAACTAGAACCGGATACTTAATAAAACACACCCTTCCAAGTGCCAGATACAACCGGTGGTCGCTCTCTCTCAGGGATACGAGGAGAGGATGGCCGGGTAGGATTATGCTATGCGATGCTACTGGAGATGCTACTTGAGAGATGCTACTTGGAGGACTTCAATCTACTCTCTCCCCCATGCTGCAAGACGGAGGCTGCCAGAAGCGTAGTCTTCGATAGGACTAGCTATCCCCCTCTTATTCTGGCATTCTGCAGTTCAGTCCACTGATATGGCCTCCTTACACATATATCCATGCATATGTAGTGTAGTTCCTTGCTTGCGAGTACTTTGGATGAGTACTCACGGTTGCTTTCTCCCCCCTTTTTCCCCCTTTCCTTTCTTTCTGGTTGTCGCAACCAGATGCTGGAGTCTCGGAGCCAGACGCCATCGTCGACGACGACCCCTACTACACTGGAGGTGCCTACTACTACGTGCAGCCCGCTGACGACGACCAGGAGTAGTTAGGAGGATCCCAGGCAGGAGGCCTGCGCCTCTTTCGATCTGTATCCCAGTTTGTGTTAGCCTTCTTAAGGCAAACTTGTTTAACTTGTCTGTACTCAGATATTGTTGCTTCCGCTGACTCGTCTATGATCGAGCACTTGTATTCGAGCCCTCGAGGCCCCTGGCTTGTATTATGATGCTTGTATGACTTATTTTATTTGTAGAGTTGTGTTGTGATATCTTCCCGTGAGTCCCTGATCTTGATCGTACACATTTGCGTGCATGATTAGTGTACGATTGAATCGGGGGCGTCACATAGTGTGAGGCTGATATGGATAAACAAAGCATGGGAGTTCAACAATAAGTAGAACCTTTATGTTTTGAATGCTTTCAACTTGTATCGTAGTGAACTATGTTCTGATTGCTTTCAACTTGTATCGTACTGTCCTATATTATTCGCTTTGAACCCATGTATTTCCTTTGAACTTGCATCCTATTCAACTATGTTATGGTTTGAACCAAAGTATGTGCTTTCAACTTGTATCCTTGAAACCTGCTACTGTATCTTGTTGTTAACCTCCTATGTGTGTATGTGCTTGTGCCAGATGGATAAAAAACAAGAAGATGAGGAATTTGAGGCAGGACTGATTCCATTTGCTTTGGAAATGGCGTCGTTAAGCAAATCGTTGCCATATGCGTCAAGAAGATTACCCCTTGTTACTGGCCTCCAATGGGTGGAAGAGAAGGAGCGAGATCCAAAAGCATTCTACGCTATGTTCAGAATGAGGAGGTTAGTGTTTTACCCATTGCATGATCTGTTGGTTGAGAACTATGGCCTTCAGTCAACTTGCAACATATCATCCAAAGAAGCGTTGGCGCTTTTTCTATGGACTTTGGGGACAACGCAGACCACTGACAATGTGGCGGATCGGTTTGCACATAGTCGTTCGGTCACCAACAAAAAATTCCATGAGGTTTTGGAGTGTGTAGACCGCATGGCCGGTGACTACATTAGGCCAATGGATCCATCTTTCTCTGAACCTCATCCAATACTTAGAAAAACAAGGTTCTGGCCTCATTTCAAAAATGCTATTGGAGCCATAGATGGAACACACATTAAAGTGGTTGTGCCCAAGGAATTGGAGCCCCAACATAGGAATAGGAAAGGGTACACAACCGAAAATGTCATGGCAGTGTGTGATTTTGATATGAGGTTCACTTTTGTTGTTCCTGGATGGCCCGGATCTGTTCATGACACACGTGTATGGAGCGATGCTATAGTTCGCTATGAGCATTATCCACAACCACCCACAGGTAATCTCTTGTATCTATGAATATTATTATGAAAGTGTATGCATGCATATTCTTATGTACGAGATGTCTTATTATAGATAAATACTACCTTGTCGACTCCGGATATCCCAACAGAGTTGGATATCTAGCACCATACAAAGGGCAATGGTATCATGTACCTGATTTCCAACAACACCCTCCCATGGGGAGGTATGAGACATTCAACCATCGACATTCTTCTTTGCGCAATGTTATCGAAAGATCATTTGGTGTTCTCAAGATGAAATGGCGTATTCTCCAAGGCATACCACGGTACAAACCGGAGACCCAAAAGATGATCATCACTGCATGCATGTGTCTTCACAACTACATTCGTGATAGCAAGTTACGTGATGAGCATTTTGACAAGTTTGACAATGATGCATACGTGCAACCTCCACAGCCGTTTACAGGTGCCAACGCTTTACCACCTGACGATGATGGTACCATGGCCGCTACACATGAGGCTATTGTCGTCAGCCTTGTACCTTGAGATCATCCATCTATTTGTAGTTTGCAACTCCCTTTTAACTTGTAATATTATGCAATATATGATATTTTCAACTCTGGTTCTAAATTGTAATGGTAAGCACTTTACGATATTTGCAAGTCGCTTTTATATTGTAATATTACTATATGTTATTTCCAAATTAATAGTTTATGAGATTTGCATCTTGTTTTTGTGTTCACATTACACATGAAACCATCAGTAATAACCAAGTGTTACCAATTCAATACTCACTTGAATCTAAGGGCGTTACAGACATTTCAATGGACAACTCATAGAACAATCACATGCTAGAATTACAGAAAAGAACTGGACAGATAATTCTGTGGGCAGACGATTCTGTGGGCAGTATCCCAGAATCATATTCTGGAGAATTATGAGGGGAAAAGAACTGGCACTTGGTCCCGGTTGGTGGCACCAACCGGGACGAAAGGGGCAGCATTGGTCCCGGTTGGTGCGACGAACCGGGACCAAAGCACCCCTTTAGTCTCGGTTGGTGGCACCAACCGGGACCAAAGGCCTGGTGCTGCCCGCGTCGCGGTTAAAAGTTTAGTCCCACCTTGCTAGTTGAGAGGGGCTTGGAGTGGTTTATAAACCCCACTGCCGCTGCCCTCTCGAGCTCCTCTCCAATGCAGGCTTACGGGCCTAATCTCTGTCACGCTGTGCCTGTGGGCCTACTGGGCCTGCTGCGGGCCTGAATCCTGGCCCATGGTTAGGTTTCTAGTCGTATTCAGGTCGTGGTGGCCCAGTAGGTGGCACTTTTTTTTGCTTTATTTATTTTATTTTGTTTATACTTACAGCAAAATACTTACTAGTTTTTCATATAATACTTTTTGCTTTTAGGTAATAAGAATTATAAACTTTCTGTTAGTGCCATTTGTTTTCCAATTTGAACAGTTTAAATTTTTATTTTTTTTAAATTTGTGTGAACCACTAGTTTTTGAATAACTTTACTAT
>NC_057813.1:721459962-721461273 GCF_018294505.1 Triticum aestivum
AGGCCTATAAAAGTTTATTTTGGTTTTACTTATTTACTAAAGTTTATTTTTTTTCTACTAATTCATTTTCTTTTCTTTTTTGCTTTTTTATTTATTTTATGAAAATTCTTTCTTTTTTGCTTTTTTATTTTATTTTGTTTCTACTTGTTGTTGCTATTTTTATTTATTCTATGAAAGTTTGTTTATTTTACTTTATTAAAGTTTATTTTGTTTCTACTTATTTATTTTATTTTTTTCCTTTTTAATTTATTTTATGAAAATTCTTTTTGCTTTTAATGTTTTACATACAAAAGCCCTCTCCCTGGCCAGTTCATTGGTCCCGGTTCAAGGCACCAACCGGGACCAATAGTTGTGGGCCAGGAGCGAGGCCCATTGGTCCCGGTTTGTCCCACTAACCGGGACCAAAGGGGCCGGATGAACCTGGACCAATGCCCCCACGAGGCCCGGCAGGCCCCCTGGCCTCACGACCAGGGACCAATGGGCCCATGGGTCCCGGTTCGTGACTGAATCGGCACTAATGGGCTTATCTGACTCGAACATATGCCCTGTTTTCTAATAGTGATGATCTACCATCGTCTAGAAGCCCCAAAACCAGATCAAGGTCGCCAAATTGGAACCGAAAAAGTGACGCTAAAGAAATAAGGCATTATTTCTATCCCACCTTTGGCAGAGGAGCAGTACGAGGAAGAGATGCATGAACAAAGTGACTGATCTAAATGATTAAATCTCCACATCATATGTAATTTGTTGTGTTTTTATTCTCACTCTTTTGTTACTTTTTCTACACAACCTTCATGTCTGAATTAAGTGAACTAACCATGTACTTCATTTTGTTTGTGTATTATTGTGGTACGAACATAAGCATTTTTATTCCCCCATTGCAATGCACGGACATTTTTGCTAGTAATTTATAAATGAGACAAGTATCATGAAAAAAAAGTATAGTCTCGAGTCCAACCATACATACCTGTATACCACGGCAGTGTACTTTTCAGTAGGAGCCGGACAGAGATTGCGCCGACTCTTCGATGCTGATATATAATAGGTCCAGAATAACGTACTAGTATACTTTCGTCCTAACGATAACAGAATCTAGAATCTAATTTAAGTGGAGGAAGCTTTAGTGATGGGCGTCTCTCCTGGCGACCTTGCGGGCGGCTCCGCCGCGCCCTCCCCCTCGCCGCTGGCACCCTGCCTCGCCCCTCCCTCCTCCGCGGCCCCGCTGCCGCCCTCTTCGGCGGCCACCCCTTCCGCCGCCGCATCGCCGGACCGGTTTTGCTGGGCTGATTGCGCTGAGGATCCCCCGTCCCC
>NC_057813.1:721461761-721462892 GCF_018294505.1 Triticum aestivum
GGTCGGGCTTCGCACCGCCGGCGCGGGCGTACCTGGGGCGTGGCTGGGCGCTCCGAGAGGGGCGCCGCCCGCTCCTCCTGGCGCCGCTCGGTGGTGGTGGCTCGGCCGCCGGGTCCCCCGCCCCCCTCCTCCTCGCCAGCTCTCTCCCTCCTTCCCTCCCTCTCGCTCAAGGCGCGCCGCTCCGCCCCGTACCGGCCGTTTATTGCGCATTTCGGGACCTCTGGTCTCCGGGTGCAGGCTGACCGGGGCGCCGTGGCCCCTCCTCCCTCCCGGGCTGGCACCGCGCCGGCGGCGGCGCTGGTGGCTGGCTCCGGTAGGGTTCCATCCCTCTCCCCCGAACCCTCTCTGAGCGTGGACGGCTCCGCGCGGGTGGATGGGCTGCTGGGCCCTGGCCCGCCCCGGCTGCTGGACCCCCCGCGCCGGCTGCTGGGCCTCCCGCAGCTCGCTTCGGGCCGGCCCGCCTCGATGCTCCCCGTCCGGCTCAGCCTGGACCGGCCAGCTCCTTGCCCTAGGCCTAGATCGGGGGAAACCCCCTCGATCTGGCTCCCGTGTGGATTTCCCCTACCTCCTCCCTCCTGCACGGCCGGCACCGTTCCCACCGCTCGGATGAGGAGGGGGCTTCCGAGGACTCCCGCTCCCCTTCACCCTCGCCCCCCCACCTGCCGGGGGGGCAAGGGCCGCCAGGCCACCCCTCTCCCTCGGCTGGGTGACTCTTCTCTCGCTGCGGCATCTTCCTCCGAGGGGAGCGACATATCCAGTGTGGGCTTGGTGGTCTGACCGGCCTCCTCCCCGCGCTCCCTCACCTCGTCCCCTCCCGTTGAGCCGGACTCGGTGGACCTGCCCCTCGGCGCCCCTCCGGTGGATCCGGCGGAGCCCGCGGAGGGGCTGGCACCACGGGCGGGTGCCCCCCCTCCCCGGCCACCTGCTCCCTCACTGCCCCGTCTCCTCCTCGGCTGGAGGATGCCCAGCCCGCCCCCTACTGCCGGACGCCCCGGCCCCGGTCCCAGCGACCCTCCCCGCGCTCCCTCCTCTGCCACCCCCTCCGCCAGCTGGGCCGCCCCCTCCTGCGCCTCTCCTCATCGGATGCGCCGGGCCGGCTCAGCTGGCCCCTCCGTCGCCGCCTGTGCCGGG
>NC_057813.1:721463188-721466907 GCF_018294505.1 Triticum aestivum
CGCTCAGTTGCGTACTCCTGTTGCGGTAGGTTGACCTCCTCCCCGGTGGTGGCCTCCCACCGGAGTGCGCGGTTGGATGCTGCCCACCCGGAGGGCTGCCCGGCTCTGCCCATCCCCGACCGGGCGGAGCTACGCGCTGCCGCCCGTAACCTGGAGCCAGGTACACCTCATGTTCCCCCCTCTGCTTCGTCTTGTTCCTTTTCTGCGCTTGAGTCTATTCCTTTGGGCAACCTCGCCAAAGTGGCCTCCGACTCAGCTATCATTTTCAGGGGGGAGGCTGGCCCCCCTTTAGTTCAGATCGCAGCCATCCGGGCTCGTGAGATCCTCGATGGGAAGCTCGCGGAGGCACGAGCTGCCCTCCTTTCCCCCCCGGACGCCTCCGCGGACGGGATATCTCCCACCCCGGCCGGGCCGCGGCTACCGGCTCCCCCACCTCCGGGGGAGATCCGTGGCTGTACCCACTCCCGCACTGCGGCTCTTCGCGCGCAAAGCGCTTCTCGTGTCCTGGGGTCAAGCAGCCCCCCGATGGCTCCTTAATGCGAGCCCTCTTCTGGAACATCCGCGGCTTTGGCCATGATGGTCGTCGCCGCCAACTTGTGGAGTACATGCGAGATGAGCACATCGACATCGTTGCTGTCTAGGAGACCATGCGTCGCGATTTCTCGCTCCCCGAGCTCGACCGTTTGAGCTCCCACCTCTTTGCGTGGCACTGGCTCCCTTCTAGTGGGAGCTCAGGCCACTCGGGTGGCATCCTTTTAGGAGTGAAGGATGCCACCTTCGAGGTGGGTAGCATGGACCGAGGGGAATTCTTCGTCAGCATGGAATTATTCGAGAGATCTCTCAACTTCAAGTGGGAGATCATCATTGTATACGGGCCTGCCGGCCATAGTCGGTCGGCCGCCTTCCTCGAGGAGCTTCACCGAAAGATCTCGGTGGCCTCCCTCCCCGTGGTTGTGGGTGGCGACTTTAACTTGTTGCGCGTGGCGGAAGACAAGAGCGACGACAATGTTTGCTTTGCCCGGATGCAGATGTTTAATGACTTCATCGCTGACCTCGCCCTTCGGGAGATTGACAGGATTGGTGCCCGGTTCACCTGGACCAATCGGCAAGCCTCCCCGACCCAGTCCGTCTTGGACAGGGTCCTAGTGTCCCTGGATTGGGACCTCCGTTGCCCCCTTGCATCTCTCCGCGCCATCACTAGGATTGGCTTGGATCATGTCCCCCTTCTTCTCTCCTCCGCGGACGAGCGTCCGCCGATCCCTCCTCGCTTCTGCTTTGGGACCTTCTGGCTCTCCCAGGCGGGATTCACCGACGCAGTCTACGCACGGTGGATCGAGGCTCGGGAGCACCCCCACCCTCGGCCCCCCTCAGCTATTGACACGTGCACTAGTGCAGAACCGGGCAATAGCACCGGTTCGTAAGGCCCTTTAGTGCCGGTTCCATAACCGGCACTAAAGTGTGGTCACTAAAGGCCCCCCCTTAGTACCGGTTCTGCATGAACCGGTGCTAAAGGGAAACCACGTGGCACGAGCCATCTCCGGGGGCCTGGAGCCCTTTAGTACCGGTTGGTAACACCAACCGGTACTATAAGGTTTGGGGGTTTTTAGTTTTATGATTTCTTTTTCATTTAATTTTGTGTTTCCATTTTAATTCTTTTTCATTTGCTGGTATTTTACGATACTACACATTGTAAACGTTATGCATATATATATATATATATAAATAGAATTTCTAGTAGAACCAATCATCGAGTTCAACATGATTGTCATGATATTATAAGCGTTCATATATAACACCACAAAAGCAAATCACTTAAGTTCAGAACGAAGAACACGGACATGAAAGGCCAAGTACTAATTAAGAGCAGCATGAAGAACTAGCTAAATCACTCCTGCTAGCTACTCTCTCTCTGGTAAAATAGCATAGAACATGTATAGCTCTCCTGATTGATCATACTGGAGCATGCCGATGAACCTGTCTCCTAATCGTGGGCTGCGCTTCTCATTGCTGCCCCCTAGTACTTCTCTGCGATCATTAACAATTTTCCTTCAATCTTTCACTATTAAGCATTCATCGCTTCTAGAAATCCTGAATGCATTCATGTGCAATGCAGGATATCTTGGCCTTAAGCTAACAATTGACATCTGACCTTTAGTCTCGATCCCCTGAGGCACAACTGTCATCGGGAGTCCCTGCTGAAGAACATCGTATAGTACTTAATTAATATACTCAGCAATGAAAGTTTTAAAAAAATATGTATGCAAAATATGCACTGAGGACAAATAGTAAATATCTTACCATCATTCCTAAATAGATGTGACCGTAGTTCAATACCATCACTATTGGTCGCACGTTTTGAGTACTAACATTTCCAAGTGCAGGAAAAAAATTTGTCTTGACAGTATGAAGATCCTCAAGCCATGAAACATAATGACTTATCTCCTTGCAGTTTAGTTCAGCTCCGGGACAGTAGAAGGTCCTGTCTATCAAGCACCGGACATGTTTGGTTGAATGGAGATAAGATGTCAATAGAAATTAGTTGTCAGTTATTTTTGAAATAAGCAATATCAAAGTCAAAAATATATTTGAGAAGAACTCACATAATGGTAGAACTGGAGGCGTCTGCACATCGACCCATATGTCTCTATTACCTTCAATATCATCTTCCGGACGAATATCAAAGGTGATAACCATACCGGGCTCAAATGCATAAGCCTTGCATAGTGCTTGCCATGTTTTGCATTCAATATAGGTGTACGTGTGTGCATTGTATACTTTGACGTTGAAAGTATAATCATCATGCTCAGTTTTCAGGTAAGCTCTCTTTACCTCCATAATTTTCATATCTTTGAAACCTATCTTATCCAAGACAAAAATTCTTGCATTGCATGGGATGCGCTAGTAGAATAGTGAAAATTAAAAATTATAAGTCAGGCAAATGAAGCATATATAAGTCATGCTTAATTACGAAAACAGACTTGTCGTTGTGACTTACTGTATCGAATTCGAAAGTCTCATCCAGCTTGATGCTGAATCGCCTACCATCAATAAGGAAATTTCTGTCGCACTGGCCGCACTCGTCTTCACAGTATGTGCACATACCGAAATTTTTTCCGTCGTCAGACGACATTTCCTATGTTCATATTAGGCGAAACATTAAACACTTACTAATTCTATTAATTCAACTACTTACTAATTCTATTAATTCAACTAAGCATTTACTAAAAATAAACTAGTTATATTAATTCAGTTAGTTCAACTAAGCATTTACTAAAAATAAACTAGTTATATTAATTCAGTTAGTTCAACTAAGCATTTACTAAAAATAAACTAGTTCTATATATTAATTCAACTAGTTCAACTAAGCATTTACTAAAAATAAACTAGTTCTATATATTAATTCAACTAGTTCAACTAAGCATTTACTAAAAATAAACTAGTTCAAATATATATCTAACTATAATATTTTAATTAGATAATCAAATCTCAGATACGACAATTTTCTTACTAAAAATAAACTAGTTATATTAATTATTCAACTAGTTCAAATCTCATATACCTAAGTAAACTAGTTCGACAATTTTCTTACTAAAAATAAACTAGTTATATTAATTATTCAACTAGTTCAAATCTCACATACCTAGCTAATTAATATCTAATTAAATTTTCTAAAAAACAGAAAACAGAAAACAGAAAATAAGTAAAAAATGTGTGTGTGT
>NC_057813.1:721467019-721489720 GCF_018294505.1 Triticum aestivum
ATAAACTAGTTATATTAATTATTCAACTAGTTCAAATCTCACATACCTAGCTAATTAATATCTAATTAAATTTTCTAAAAAATAGAAAACAAAAAACAGAAAATAAGTAAAAAATATGTGTGTGTGTGTATGTGTGTAGTGTGTGTATATGTGTGTATGTGTGTGTACGCCGCCCCGTACGCCGCCGCCCCGTACGTATAAACGGGGGCGCCGGCGTACGGGGCGAGGGCGGCGGCGTACGGGGCGGGGGCGCCGGCGCGCGGGTGCGAGAGATGACGTACGGGACCGCGGCGACGACGACGGACGGCGGCGGCGTTCGGGGCGGCGGTGGGGACAGCGACGAAGACGACGGATGATGGGCGACGGGCGGCGACGACGGGATCGAGCGGCGCGTTGCGATGTCGAGAGGTTGGAGACGAAAGTGGGGAGATGTAACTGAAATTTTCGTAAGTGCTATATATATAGTATGGGCCTTTAGTACCGGTTGGAGCCACCAACCGGTACTAAAGGCCAACTTTGGCCAGGCCAAGAGGCGGGAAGAGCAGGCCTTTAGTACCGGTTGGTGGTTCCAACCTGTACTAAAGGGTGATCTGTAGTACCGGTTGGAGCCACCAACCGGTACTAAAGGCCTCGCGCTGTCACCCCAAAGTTTAGTCCCACCTCGCTGGGCGAAGGGCAGCCGCACTGGTTTATAAACCCCGCCGCGGCTACCTCTTTGAACTCCTCTATATAGCAGGCTTGTGGACCTAAATTCTGCGCGCTGCCCTGTGAGTCTGATGGGCCTTTAAGGCCTGTAATTGCATGCCCGTGGCCTAGCAGGCCCACAGGGCAGCGCCCCAATTTTTTTATAGTTTTTTTCTTTTCTGCTTTATTTTCTTCTATTTATTTCTGCGTAGTTTTTTGTATAGTTTTTTCTTTTCTGTTATATTTATTTTCTTCTATTTATTTCTGAGTAGTTTTTCATCTAGTTTGCCAAAATTCAACATTTTCAGAGTTCATTTTGTAGTGATTTTCAATTTCACGGTCATTTTATATAGTTCTTTTCTTTTCAGCTATAGTTTTTTTTCCTGCTATTTTTTTCTTTTCTGCAAAACTTGATGGTCAAAGTCTGGAGTTATAACCAAAGTTTAAAAAAAGAAATGTCGACGTGCAATTAGTTTTTGCCATAACAGAAGAAGTCCGGAGTTGTAATAAGTTATTAAAAATAAAAAAGAGGTGCAATGCTAGTTAATTTGCTTCAAGCCTTTCGGAATAGTGTAAACTGCACTGCGCATAGCTCCGTGCAGTCTACCATATTCCTGAAGGCTTGAAGCTAAGCAACGTGAGCATTGAGCCTCTTCTTCATCGTCTCTGCACTCAGGGCTTATAAACCGCTCCTAGTCCCTCTCTCTTCGCGAGGTGGGACTAAAAAACAGCTTACTAAGAAACTGTAGTACTGGTTCATCCATGAACTGGTACTAAAGGTGCTCGTGCGGCCCCAGCTAGCCTTACCTGACACAACCTCATTAGTTCCAGTTCGTGGCACGAACCGGTGCTAAAGGTTCGCCACGAACCGGTACTAAACAGCTCCTCCCGCCTAGCAGTTGGTGCATACTGAACGCAAAAAATATAAGAGCATTTAGATCATGATCTTATATTTCTTTACAGTCTAAATTGTCAATATGATCTTATAACATCAAAAATACTTTGATCATCAATGATCTTTGTGTGTACAATCTGAATTGTCAATATGAGTCATCAACGATTTATAAACCGATGAAGACTCATATTGCGGCCACAAATTCTATACATAGAGTTCAATGAAGACCAAGTGCTTGTGATAGTTCGAGAAATAACATATTTAAGGTGGTAAAAGGCTTGTTAGGGGAGCGAGGTGGGACTAAAAACAGCTTGCCATAACCTCATTAGTACCGGTTCGTGGTACGAACCGGCACTAAATGGTGATGGTGGGGCCATATCCTGACCGCAGGCTGACATAGCCTCTTTAGTACCGGTTCGTGGCATGAACCGGTACTAAAGGTTCGCCACGAACCGGTGCTATTGATCGCCGCCACGAACCGGCACTAATGTACACATTAGTGCCGGCTGAAATTCAAGCCGGCACTATTGTGCTTCACATTTGACCCTTTTTCTACTAGTGGTGGCACTTCTGTGTGAAACGTAGCAGACAGTTTATGAAGGGGTGGGGGGCCAACCTTGATCGCGATGCCAGAGAGCGCAAGAAGGCACTGCTTACCGCGATCTAGGCCCTTGACCTTCGGGCCGACATGGTGGGTCTGTCTCCGGACAAGTGGCTGGCCCGCTATGACCTCGAAGACCAACTCTCCGTGATCTACTCTGATGAGGAGGCATATTGGCGCCTTTGGGGCGCTCAGAAGTGGGTCCTGAAGGGTGATGCGAATACTGCATACTTCCAGGCTATCGCCAACGGCCGCCGTAGACGCAACACCATCCCCCTCCTCTAGGATGGGGAGACCCTTCTTCAGTACCCTCGCAACATCCGGACTCATGTCGACGGCTTCTATAGGTCCCTTTTCTCTGCCGCTCCTCGGAGCGGCATCTCCCTCGCCCAGGATTGTTGGGCCGGCATTCAGTTAGTCTCCGACGCGGAGAACGCGGCCCTGACGGCCCCCTTCTCTGAGCAGGAGGTCTGGGAGGCTATCAAGGGTATGAATGCCTCTTCTGTGCCGGGCCCAGATGGTCTCCCAGTCATTTTCTTCCAGACCTTCTGGAACGTGATTAAACCGGAGGTCATGGCCATCTTCGAAGAATTCTTTGTTGGATCTATTGACCTGGGGCGCCTCAATTACGGGATCATCTCTCTCATTCCCAAGGTCCCTGGGGCGTCCGACATCTGCCAGTTCCGGCCGATCACGGTCATTAATGTGATCTTCCGGATTCTGGCCAAAGGGTACGCCAATAGGGTGACCCTGCTTGCCGACCGGATTACCCACCATAACCAGTCGGCCTTCATTAAAGGCCGATATATCCTTGATGGAGTCCTGGTCCTCCACGAGGTCCTTCACGAGGTCCGGACCAAGCGCCTTAGGGCGGTCTTTCTGAAGATCGATTTCCACAAAGCCTACGACTCTGTTAGCTGGACCTTCCTCAGGGAAGTCCTTCTTCGGAAGGGCTTCAATGACCGATGGATCACTAGAGTCATGCAAATGGTCTCTTGCGGTCGCACGGCGGTCAACATCAACGGCGAGATCGGTCCTTTCTTCCCTACCCTTTGTGGGGTTCGCCAAGGCGACCCATTCTTCCCGTTCCTCTTCAATATGGTTGTGGACGCTCTGGCCTCCATCCTTGATAAGGCCAAAGCCGCTGGCCACATCCGTGGGATTACCCCACACCTTTCTGGGGGGTCGGGGATCTCCATCCTTCAGTATGCTGATGACACAATCATCATGGTCGAAGGCTCGGAGGGGGACATCGCCAACCTCAAGTTCCTCCTGCTCTGCTTTCAACAGATGTCGGGCCTCAAGATCAACTTTGATAAGAGTGATGTCATGGTGATGGGATATTCCCCCTCTGAGAATATAGCCATCGCCAACAGACTTAATTGCCGCCTGGGCTCTTTCCCCACCTCCTACCTGGGGACCCCCATTAGCGACTCGCGTCTCTCTGCCGCGGACCTGAGGCCCGCAGTTACTAAGCTCCAGTCCTGTTGCGAGCCCTGGCAGGGGAGATGGCTATCTAAGGTGGCCCGGACTATTCTCATCAACTCTTCCCTCTCTAGTCTCCTGTTGTTCCTTATGAGCTTCTATAGCCTCCATGAGTCTCTCCACAAGGAGATCGCCAAGATCCAGTCCCGCTTCTACTGGGCTGGCGAGCATGATAAGCAGAAGTACCACATGGTCAGTTGGCCTGACATCTGCAAGCCCAGGGAGCAAGGTGGCCTGGGCATCATGTGCTCCATGAGGATGAATATAGCCCTTCTCTCCCGCTGGCTCTGGCGCATCGCCCAGGGTCATGGCGGCCTCTAGCTCGACATTATCCGGAATAAATACCTGCGGGGCCAGCCACTTGCCTTCTGCTAGAAATCGGGCGGCTCCCAGTTCTGGCAGTCTATTGTTCAGCTTCTCCCGGTGCTTCGCATTGGGACCTCCATCTCGGTGGGGTCCGGCCTCTCGACGCTCTTCTGGTTTGATCGTTGGGCCGGAGACTCCCCCTTTGCGGCCCGCTTCCCCGCCCTCTTCTCTATCTCCGTCGACCCCATGATTTCGGTCAATAGGGCTCTTCTTGACCTGGGGCGCCTTGCTTTCCGACGCCCTTTTGGGCCGGCGAAATCCGCTGCCTGGCGTGAGTTGCTTGATTGCGTCGCGTTGCACGAGCCGTTGGTGGATGGCAGGTCGGACCGTGTCCGGTGGCGGCTGGAGCCGTCGGGCCTATTCTCCACCAAGTCGCTTTACTCGGCCATTGCCCCTTCCTCCGCCCCCTCCCCTTATCGATGGTTTGGTCCGTCCGCGTACCGCTGAAGATTCGCATCTTCATGTGGTAGTGGATTCGCGGTCGGTTCCCGTCTGCAGTGGAGGTCTGCAAGCGCAATGGCCCGGGCACCGGTATCTGCCCGCTCTGTGGAGTCCCTGAGGACTCAAACCACATCTTCTTCTCTTGTGTTTCCGCCCAATTTCTCTGGAGCTGCTTTCGTGAGGTGGTCGGCGGTAGTTGGTGCCACACCAACTTCCCGGACCTATTTGTTGAAATCCAGTCGTCCCCCGCGTCCTCTCGCCACATTAGGTGGCTTGAGGTTGGGGTTCTCGCCTGGACGCTGTGGACCGTTCGCAATAAGCTTGTGATCCAGCACACTCCCCTTCGTCGCGCTACTGACGCTCTCTACAAATTCGCGGGTTTCTTGCAGCTTTGGCGGCCGCTTAGCCGCCCCCCGGACCGTGACGCCATCTCCGCCTTCATCGCCGACATCCGATCGATGGCCGTCCGCCTGTCGCCGCCGCCACCGCCGCCTCCGCCGGAGCCTGATTAGGCGCCTTGTGTGATGATGATGTTGTTTTTTCTTTCCTTCTGGGCTTGTTGAGCTGTGCCCTCAGCAGAACCTATGTACTTTGTCGTGAGACTTGGGTGTGTGTGTGGACTTGTGTGGGTTTGTATGCTCTGTGGCGGTTTGCTTTATTTATAAAGCGGGGCGAAAGCCTTTTTCGGTAATTTAAGTGGACACAATTTGTTCTCGGTTCATTGACGATTCAAAATAATACATTTTTCACGTATTATATGCATATATACGGACGTTACGAGAGCCCTGCCCCTCACGGCAGGCATACCGCGTACATTAATTTCCACGAAGCATACGACGACCGAGGCAACTTCTGGATGCTAGTCTCCAGTCGTACGTGGGGCTGTCTCTCGCCTCCGGCACCTTGCCTGGTGAGTGGTACACATATCCAATGGCAACCTCAGGAGCACGGAGCACCATGTGGTTGTGGCCAGACAATTGATCAAGTAGCCGTCGTCGTCTAACACAAACGAGAAATGAATGGATGGGCTTCCATCGAGGACCGAGACTATGGCAGAACTATACACTCTGATGGCCAAATATATCCAGTGGCAACCTCACGTAGCTACGTACTACACAAAACAGCACATCTCTTGTTCATCCTCACCATCATAAGCTTCAACAGCAAGCAAAACCAACTCTTGTTCCTCCAGCATGCATCGTGCAATCCATGCCTTGCTCATCATCATAGGCATTACTTCATCATTTACCAACGGTGCAATACAACCCCACCAATACCCTCATGGCAATGGCTGCTTCCCCGACAAGAGGGCTGCCTTGCTCTCCTTCAGCAAGATCTTTACTGAACTACAAAGGTGACACTCTGAACCACGGTAGCTTCTTGCCTCCCATTGAAGTCCTTAAACGGACAGTTTCATCAGCTGATGATAAAGGCAAGGCCGCTACTGTGATCGATGAAGGCATTCGTTCATTGGATGGTCAATTTCGCAAGGCTGCATCTTACTCTACCAATGACGATTCTGCCACACATGACTCTGCCGCAAATACCTCAGCCAAGCAAAGTCCTCAAGTCACAGCACCCAGGGTGATGACTGACCGTGAGTTACTCCTCAGTCTTCATCAGAAGGTTGATCGCAATCACAAATGGGTAAAGCGTCAGTTTGGTGCACTTCTTCACAATATGACCTCAACACACAATGCAGTGAAGAAGAACCAATACTACCTTCATGAAACCTTTAACCACACCTGGGCTGTCCTCACTCATGTCTATAGCGCTGAAGAACTGAAGACTATGGGTCTCAAGGAAGAATTTGACTGGTCTGCACCTCCTCCGAAGAAATTCAAGAGGGTCAAAATTCCTCCACTGGTGGTCAGCTCTTATTCTTCATCGCGTGACACTGATGAGTATGAAGATTTCGACGACACTACGGCAGGCCCTGCTACAACAAACAACCCTGACAACGCTGGCGCTCCTCCATCGACTTGAAATTCTTCAGGGGCGTTAGTCCTCAGTTTCAATCCTTTTGGTCATTTGATGACAAAGGGGGAGAAATCTGAGTTAGTCTTCAAGCGGGTCTATATTAAGGGCATTTTTTAAGTTACAACTCTCGTTCTTCTGAAACTTTTATTTGGATCGAGTTGTAATCTTAAACCCGATGGTGCGCTGATACTTTTGTTGCATTATGCTTTGCATGCTTATTCCTCGTTAATGACATTGCACGCATGCTGAATCTCATCAGGCACCATATTTCATCATGCATTTCAAATTCTTCCTATTATATATCAAATGCGTGTATGAATTACAAGATATAGGGGGAGATCTCCATGATTCAACTCTTCAAATGTGCATTGCCTCAAAAGCAAATTCCTCACTATGCACATCTTCAGGGGGAGTTCTTCTATATCTTGTAATCAAATTCCTCAATATCAGTGTATACACTTCATATGTTTATCCCCGTTGAAAACTTAACCTATGTTGTCATCAATCACCAAAAAGGGGGAGATTGTAAGTGCATCTAGTGCCCCTTAGTGATTTTGGTGTATTAAAGACTTATAGGTTAAGGGACTAATGTGTTTGTGAGTGTACACAGGTCTATAAGTCTATGAGGAGTTTGATATTTACAGAGAAAGTCGACCCCTAAAAATGAAGTTCTTCAACTGAAGACTTTGATATTCTGAAGACTTTCTGAAGACTTTGAAAGTGAAGAAATTGGTGTGAACTTGAAGACTTGGTATTCATTTGTGGAACATGAAGCGTGAAGACTTTTGTTTTCGTAGTTTCATTTTCTCTTTCTTGAGTCATAGGAAACACCGTACTGTTAAAGGGGGTCGAGGAAATACTAAGGAAAAATTTCCATGTGATGCTCAACTCAAAATCCTACACCTACCAATCCCTTCGAGTGAAGCCTTTGGAAATCTCATACAGTTCAGTCACTTTCTTCAGTAACAGAGACGAAGTTCTTCTGGTCGCTGATGAATTTGTTCTGACTGAGGAGTTAGGAATTCGTCAGTGCGAATTACCTACACAGTGAGGAACATGATAGCCCTGAGGAATTTGAGAGTCAAATTTCCGACCGTTGCTGTGCTACGCGCCAGCTGTCCCAAAATATCTTATCCACCTAACGGTCATATCATTGAAGGGCATTTATGTCTTATCATGTCGGGCTGCTCCCTAGGCTATAAATAGTCGCCCCCCTACAACCACTAGCTGGTTGGTTGCTCCGAGAGAACTTGACACTTGTCATTTGAGAGCAACCCATCCTCCGAGGACTTTGAGCGAAAATCATTGAGTGAGGAAAACCCAAAACCAAACCCCTACAAACCCAAAGTGATTGAGCATCACTGAAGAAATTGATCCTGCATGGATCCGACGCTTGTTACCTTTGAAGATTGTGCTTCTTCCAGACGGTTAGGCGTCAAGGTCTAGAGCATCCAAGAGGAATTGTGGATCGCCGAGTGACCAAGGCTGTGAAGGTTTGGAAGTCGCCTGAAGACTTACCACGAGTGATTGGACGAGGTCTGTGTGACCTTAGTTCAAGGAGAATACGGTGAGGACTGGGTGTCCTGAGCTGCGTGCTCAGCGACTGTGTGTCCTCTAGTTTAAATACTCAGCCGCTCCAACCAGACGTACAACTAAGACAGCAGTGGAACTGGTCTACCAAATCATTGTCTTCACCAACCTAACTGGTTCTATTTCCTCAATCCTTTCATTTCCTCATTACTGTGTTGAGTGTTTATTCATATATGTGTTTGAAGACTTTGACTGAAGACTTTCTCAATTTCTTCAGTTCAATTTTTTCAGTCTGTTTGTCTTCATCTTGTGTTATCCTGTGATTATGCTTTCTGTACTCTGTGCTAGTCTTCATTTCATCATGATGACCATGCTTGTATTCTGTTATGCTTACTTCTGAGTACTTATTCCGCTGCTAATAGTTCTTCGCTAAGGAATTTCCTCCCCGGCAAATTCCTCAGTGAAGAATTCAAAAAAATCGCCTATTCACCCCCCCTCTAGTCGACGTAACGCACTTTCAATTGGTATCAGAGCAAGGTACTCCCTTGTTCCGTGTGATTTTGGTTTAACCGCCTGGAGTTTTAGTTATGTCGACCGCAAGTATGATCAAGGTCTCGGCTGGGTGTCCTACCTTTGATGGGACGGACTACCCCTACTGGAAAAACAAGATGCGAATGCATCTCGAGGCAATTGACAACGATCTCTGGTATGTTGTGGAAAATGGTGTTCCCTCTGTCTCACCCTCACTGAACGCTACCGATGTGAAGAGATTCAAGCAACTCGATTCTCAAGCGAAGAATATCATATGTGGCCATCTGAGTAAAGGACAGTATGGAAGAGTGAGTGCTTTGGAAACTGCTAAGCTTATCTGGGATAGGTTGTCCAAAGTGAATGAAGGAGTCTCAACTCAGCGTGACTCTCGAGTTGATGTTCTTCGGAATCTCTTCAACCGCTTCAAAAGACTCGACAATGAAAATGTCCAACAAACCTTTGATCGCCTCACTGACATCTCAAATGAGCTTCAAGCCCTCGGTGCCACTGACATCACTGACCATGAGGTGGTGAAGAAACTATTGAGATCACTTGATTCCTCATTTGATACTCTGGGTCTGATGATACAAGAACGGGCTGACTACAAGTCTCTTGATCCTGCCGATATCCTCGAAAGGCTAAATACTCACGAGTTCCAGCTTGCTGAAAAGAGAGATCTCTATGGTTCGAGCTATGGCAAACCACGTGCCGTGAAGGCCAAGGTTGTGTCTGAGTCTGAATGTGAGGATTCTGGTAGTAGCCTTGGTGATCCTGAAGAATTGAGCCAGGAGCTAGCACTGCTCGTGAAGAAATTCTAGAAGTTCTCAAGACGTGGTCGCTTTGGAAAATCCTCAAGAAGCAATGATTCCTCATCAAGTGACTATAAGAGAAGGCTGTTCCACAAATGCAAGAAACCTGGTCATTATATTCAAGATTGTCCTCAGTGGGAAAAGGAATTGAGGAAGAAGAAATACAAGGATTACAGTTCTGATGATGCGAAGAAGAAGAAGAAATCGTCAAAATCTTCGTCATCAAAATCCTCGAAGTCTTCATCTCACAAGAAGAGCAGCTCCAAGAAGGCTCGGGCATTCATTGACAAGGAAATGGACTCTGAAGCTGAATCTGAGGAACATGAGGAAGAGGAGGCGTCTGAAGAATCTGAATCTGGTGTGGCGAGTCTGGCCTTCGCTACTGCTTTCGTTAGCAAGTCCATCTTCAACACTGAAGAAACTGACCCCACCGACAAGCCTGATGAACATAATGATGACTACGCTCCCACCTATTGCTTCATGGCAAAAGGTGCAAAGGTACTCAAATACACCTCCTCTGAATCTAGTGAAAATGAATCTGATGAGGATCTCAAGCCCAGCTACTCTAAACTTGCTAAGATTGCTGTAAAACAACAAAGGGCTTTTGAAAAGGTTCAAAACATGCTAGACAAAAGTGATGATATGTTGGGTGAAGAAATGGATCGCACTAAAGCCCTGACTGAAAATCTTCAGAGACTTCAGTCTAGGTTTCATAACCTTCAAAGTCATCATAACACTCTCTTATCTGGTCATGAGAAACATTCTTATGAATTTCTTCAAAGAAAGCAAGATCTTGAGAAGCTAAGAGTGAGTTATGAAGATCTTCAGAAGGAGCGCGATTCATTACTAGCTCAACAAATCAGCGCTTCTCAGAAAGAATTTGTTCCTCCATGCTTAAAGTACATTGAACGTGAATCTGCTAATTCTTCACCTGAATGTTCAAATGCTTCAACTATTACAAATTCTTCACATGCCTCTGCTATCACTAATTCCTCATCTGAGGACATTGCTAGTATCACTGACGATGCAGGGCTGAAGGAATTGTACATGACAGGCATGTACAAAAGCCTCAAGGGGCATCAGACTCTTTGTGATGTGCTTAAAAAGCAGATCCTCAACAGAAACCCTAGGAAAGAGGGTGTCGCCTTTGAGAGGAAACTTAATGCTGATGGAACATATTGGAAGGCTGAGCAGTACCGCAAAACCTCATGGGTTGCTGCAAAGGGACCTCCAGTTGATCCATCTAACTTATCTGGCTTTACATGTGAATCTCCTCATCTTTCTGATGAGTCATTTGACTCCAACTGTAAACTGTTCAAAAATCAGAATGGTGAAGTATTTGCTAGATATGTTGGCACTAACTGTAGGAACGGTTCTCCCATGAAGAAAATCTGGGTTCCCAAGAAGTGCCTTGAAAGTCTTCAGGTGAATGTCCTCATGACACCACCAGTGAAGAACAGGAACCCCAGATCAAATTCTTCATATGGATTAAATTCCTCAAATGGATCAAAGTCCTCATATGATTATCATCGTGCTAACAACTTTGTTTTGCAGGGTAGACCTAAGGGATATGAATATGTGCATTATTCTTCAAACCATTATGTTCATAAGTCCTCGAAGAATTTCTCTGCTTATTAATATGCTTACCCTAACCCCTCTTATGTGAAACGAAATGGTTTGGCGTCTATGCCACCATTCTCGTATGGTGCTCGCAGAGTGATGAACTCTTTGCCACCCCTTCAGATGTGGGTGGTGAAGAAAAAGAACTAATCTCTTCTGTAGGGTCAGGTCTCCAGACGTGCCTTAACGTCTGAAGAATTTGCTGGGGACCTGACAAAAATTCCTGAAAGGACGCAGGCGAATCATGATGAAATAAACTTTCACACGTCCTCCTACTGCTATATCTGTTTACTGCTTGATGAAATTCATCTGATGAACTTGATATCATATCCTTCATTGATGAAGCATATGAGATTGTAAGTTACACTAATTCATCTGCGGGATGATCAACCCAAAGCCACTGAATGGGTCCTCGATAGTGGATGTACAAATCACATGACTCGTGACAAGAATCTTTTGATGGATGCTCCCTTATCACTGTCACATCTGAAGCACATCATCTTTGCTGACAAAGGCAAAAGTCAGGTATTGGGTCTTGGTAAGGTTGTGATCTCTAAGGATAAACACATGGACAAAGTCATGCTTGTTGAGTCCTTGGGATACAACCTCATGTCAGTCTCAATGCTTTGTGATCTTGATATGGTTGTTGTCTTTGGCAAGTATCGTTGTGTTGTGATTATGGAAGCTGACAATTCCAAAGTCTTCAAAGGCTTTAGGAGAGGAGATTTGTATATTGTTGATTTCTCTACAGGACCACAACCAGCCGTGTGTCTACATGCAAAAGCTTCAGAAGGCTGGCTATGGCATCGACGATTTGGTCACGCAGGCATGAGGAATTTGCACACGCTTGCGAAGAAGAAGCATGTCATTGGCATTGAGAATGTCAAATTCCTCAAGGATCACTTATACGGAGCCTGTGAAGCTGGAAAAATGACCAAGGCCAAGCATCCAGCGAAGACTATCATGACCACTACTCGTCCATTCGAATTGCTTCACATGGACCTCTTCGGACCTAATCATTACTCGGCAGTCACTAATGATGCATCTCTATATGGTTTTGTTATTGTTGATGATTACTCTCGATATACATGGGTACACATTGTTACTTACAAACATGAAGTGCAGGAAGTCTACAAACGTTTTTCCTCGAGGGCTTCAACCAACTTTGGTGTGAAGATCAAGCACATCAGAAGTGACAATGGAACTGAGTTCAAGAATTTCGGTCTTGATGACTATCTTGATGAACTTAGTATTACTCATGAGTTATCTGGTCCCTATACTCCTCAGCAAAATGGCGTCGTGGAGCACAAGAACAGAACTCTTGTTGAGATGGCTCGCACTATGCTTGATGAATACAAAACGCCTCATCGTTTTTGGATTGATGCAATTGATACTGCGTGCCACATCATCAACAGAGTATATCTTCACAAATTCTTCAAGAAGATGGCCTATGAACTCCTCACTGACAAGAAACCCAATGTGAGTTATTTCAAAGTCTTCGGTGCTAAATGTTGGATTAGAGATCCTCACCACAATTCTAAATTTGCACCGAAAGCACATGAAGGTTTTATGCTTGGTTACGGAAAGGACTCGCACACCTACAGAGTCTTCAACATTGTTCTTCACAAGATTTTTGACACTGTAGATGTGCGGTTCGATGAAACTAATGGCTCGCAAAGAGAGCACCTACCTTCTGTGTTAGATGAACCAGCACCTGAGGATTCTATCAAGTTCAAGGCAACTGAGGATGTCATTCCTACTGAAGAATTTGCTGAAGAATTCATTCCAGTTCACGAAGAACATCGAGCTGATACACTTGAAGAAAATGCTGAGGAAAATGGTGCTGAAGAAAATGCTGACCAAACTCCTCAGCGACAACCAGCTCATCCTCGCGTTGCAAAAGAAGTGCAAGTGGAGAAGATCATCAATGACATTAGAGCACCAGGTCCTCTCACACGCTCAAAACTTCACATTTATCTAACTTTTGTGGGCACTATGCTTTTGTCTCTATCACAGAGCCCACTAAGGTAGATGAAGCATTTTTGGAGCCGGAGTGGATTCAGGCTATGCAAGAAGAATTACATCAGTTCGAGCTCAACAATGTCTGGGAACTGGTCAAACGTCCAGATCCTCGCAAGCATAATATAATTGGCACAAAGTGGATCTACCGCAACAAGCAAGATGAAAATGGCCTTGTGGTGAGGAATAAGGCACAACGGGTAGCTCAAGGCTACACACAGGTTGAAGGAATTGATTTCGATGAAACTTTTGCACCTGTTGCTAGACTTGAGGCTATTTTCATATTACTTGCTTATGCTAACCATCATGATATCATCTTATATCAAATGGATATGAAAAGTGCATTCCTCAATGGTAAGATTGAGGAAGAAGTATATGTTGCTCAACCCCTAGGTTTTGAAGATCCAAAGAATCCTGACAAAGTCTTCAGACTTAATAAGGCCCTCTATGGCCTCAAGCAAGCCCCTCGGGCGTGGTATGATACATTGAAGGAATTCTTCGTGAAGAATGGCCTCACACCCGGTTCACTCGACCCTACTCTCTTTACTAAATCTTATGATGGTGAACTGTTTGTGTGCCAAATATATGTTGATGATATTATCTTTGGCTGTACTGACCAACGTTATAGTGATGAATTTGCCTATATGATGAGTGAAGAATATCAAATGTCTATGATGGGAGAGTTGAAATTCTTCTTAGGTCTTCAAATTCGTCAACAGCGCAATGGCATATTCATATCTCAGGAGAAATACCTCAAAGATGTACTGAGGAAATTCGGCATGCAAGATTGCAAAGGCGTCAAAATTCCTATGCCCACAAATGGCCTTCTATGCACTGATGAAAATGGTATTGACTTCGATCACAAGGTATACCGCTCCATGATTGGTTCTTTATTGTACTTATGTGCATCTAGGCCAGATATAATGCTTAGTGTTTGCATGTGTGCCTGATTTCAAGCTACACCGAAGGAATCACACCATAAGGCTGTGAAGCATATTCTTCGATATCTAGCTCACACACGAACACTATGATTATGGTACCCCAAGGGCTCTACTTTTGATCTCATTGGATATTCTGACTCTGACTATGCTGGTGATCGTGTGGACCGCAAGTCAACTTCTGGCACTTGTCATTTCCTCGGACGATCTTTGGTCTGTTGGTCCTCGAAGAAACAGAACTGTGTATCACTGTCCACTGCGGAAGCTGAATACATTGTTGCTGGCTCTTGCTGTGCTCAATTGCTTTGGATGAAGCAAACACTCAAGGACTATGGCGTCAACGTGAAGAATGTGCCTCTCCTCTGCGACAATGAGAGTGCCATCAAGATTGCTCACAACCCAGTTCAGCACTCGAAGACAAAGCACATTCAGATTCGTCATCATTTTCTTCGTGATCATGTGTTGAAGGGCGACATCTCCATCGAGCACGTGAAGACTGAAGAACAGCTAGCTGATATCTTCACTAATCCCTTGGATGAGAAGAGATTTAGCAAGTTTGGGTGTGAGCTAAATATCTTAGAGTCTTCGAATGTTCTTTGAAAAGGACACACATCCTAACACTTATGCAAAATTGATGACTTAGATGTGCAACACATGAAGAAATTTTTTTCTTCAATCAATGAAGAATAACACTCTAAGTGTGAAGAAATTAATGAAGAATTTGATTCTCAGAATCCTACGACAATTGTACGCGGTGTCTGAAATCATCATTCTTATACGATGGGTCACGCCACCACAAAAAGTTGAAAATCTTCAATTTGAGTTTTTCCTCAGTTTTGAAATTCTTCAGTTTTTCAAATTCTTCAACTTTTCAAAATCTTCACTGTTTCCTTCGTTTTTCTTCATTGGCTATATATATATATATATATATGAGTTTATGTCCTCTACAACATTCACTTATTGCTATTTCTTCAAGTTGCTTTTTCTGCTAAGTGAATGTGATCGGACCCTTCCCCCTCTATGCTATACTCAACCCAATCTATTCACAAATTCTTCATATGCGTTCTATTTGAAACTCGTTCAAAATCTTCACTGTGTCCTTGTTAGCTGAAGAAATTACGAACGAAACTTTAAAACAAATCTTATCCAAATTTTCGGTTTTGCCGCTCAAACCATTCCGCATCCCACAATGCATTATTCTATTCACCCATGATCGTACACGATCTCAACTACACAGTACGTGGGTGACACATGTCACGAGAAGGAGAAAGGGCAGGGGCACATTCATCCCAAATCTTCGGGCGAACAATTTTTCACCGTGTCTATAAATACCCCTCTCTCCTTCCTCACTTCATTTACTCCGCTCGATCGCTACTCTCTCACTCGAGCTCCTCAAACCCTAGCGCCGCCACTACTCCATCGTCGCCGGTGAGGAAGAGCTTTGCTGCCTCGACCTCGTCGCCGTCGTACTCACGCCGACCGCGGAAATCTTCACTCCGCCTCCGCCGTAGCTGTCTTCCTCTGCCAAGTTAGGGCGTGGGAGATCTAACCTGACGAGCTTCACATCTGTTCTTCTCACTTCTTCATGTTCTTCACTTCAGGTAATTAAAAGTTACTTTTATTACTCACTTTGATTCTCAAACTTTCCTGAAAATCTTCGAAGGTGTTTATTCTTCAAATCTTCACACATATGAACACCTCACACATCATATGATCTTGAACTGTTTCTCTAAGCAATCATTTTCTTCAAGATTCCCTAATTGTGTGGATCTTCGATCTGTACAACTCTAGAACCTAAGACAAGAACGCTTAGTGAAATTCCTCAAGGTTCATCTGGTCAAATTCCTCAAAACTTGTTCTTTTCGAAAAACCTTCTCAGAACGCATATGACCTTTCCGAATTCCTCGCACCTGTACTCTGTTCACAGGTACTCATGTCTGCTGCTGAATCACTAGGTTCTCATCAACTTAACTCATTTGCAGCGTTCCTCGAAGAAAAACTGCATACTTCTTCAGAGAACTCGATTGTTCAAATTCCTCAACTGAAGAATATGGCAGACAATAAGAAGCCGCAGAAAGGAGGAAAGAAACCTGAGGTTATGACTGCGTTTGAAATCCCTGAGGAAATTTATGCTGACTATTGCACACCTGATGAAGCAAAATTTGGCAAAGAAAACAAAAATCAGCGCAAGGTGCGCATTCAGAGGATTGAACGGAGATGGGCAAGGGAATGGAGGGAATACAGATATGTGACTCCAAAGTACATGAGGAAATTCGCCCTCAATCCTCCATGCCCAAGAGCTCCATTGGCACCTGGCCAAGTAGCTGATCCCACAAGCATCAAACGTGGTGAGGACTTTCCTGAAGAATGGGCTAAGCACCAAGCTAAATTGGCAAGACAAGCCAAGGAGGCAGTGAAGAAATTCAATGAGGATTCTGCCACTGCTACTACTACTGAGGCCTCGGTCAAACCGAGGAAATCCATGCCAAAGAACCCTGCTCATAAGCCAAGTGCTTCACCAACAATGCCCTCATGGCAAATTTCTCACACTGCTACAGCTCCACCAAAGTCCTCAACAGCTCCTTCAAAGTCCTCAGCTCCTGTGCATCTGGCTACATGTCAAAGGACTGTTGGTTTCTCGATTGCCTCTCGTGTTTCAGCAAGTGCCTCAGCTGCACCAATTTCCTCATCAAGCCCCACACTGTTGAAGACCGAAGCAACAGCTGGACGAGGTCCTCGGCCAAGTCCAAAGAAGAAACAGGTCGCATTCCATGTGCCTTTTGATGATGAAGCTTCTGATGATGAACTTGCAGAAATCATCAGAGACAGACAGGTGAAGGCTGCTAGAGCCAAAGGCACATCTGTGCCACTGCTTTTGGATCCGAGGAAAATCCTCGATTATATTGATCTCTGGCACAAGGATCCAAACACCGCAATGCCTGATTTTCATCTAACCCCTGGACAAAGTTATATGTTGACCCATTTCATCACTGAAGAGAAATGGAAGTTTGAAAAGGCAAGAGAGATCAGGAAAGCTCAATACAAAAAGGAGAAGCTCCTGAAGAAAAACGTTGTCAGAATGACACCTGAGGAACTTCTCCAGGCTCAGTCTGAAATTCAAGCCCTCAGCAAAGACTTTGATGCCTACTATGCTGATTGGCAAGGAGCTAAAGTAAGATTCTTCAATCTGACGAAGAAATTCACAAATATTGCAGCCCCATCACAACAAGAAAATCTTCAGGCTGCAGACTCTGCTCAGCCTGCTGAAGAACATGCCAGCACCGCTGATGACTTTCAACCTGCTGAAGAACATGCTCGTTCCAGGGCTGGTGAAGAAATTCCAGCCGCTGAAGAAATTGCCAGGGCATCCACTAGTGGTGCGCCTGAAGAAACTGAAGAGATCGGAGCAACTGCATCAGTTGCGACTGAAAAAAATGAAGCAGATTCCTCAGCTCCTCCTGCGCCCACACCAACTCCAATTCTTCCATCTGCTTCTAATGTGAAGAAGACCAAGGCTGCAGAGCGAGCTGCGGTGAAGAAAAGGAAGGCATCAGCTGCGAAGAAAATGAAGCCAATGACCAGCTCACTCGAAAATCCAATTGATGTTGTTCCGATTTCCTCCATGCCATCAAAGGACCTTGTTCCTTTTGGAGAAGACTATGAGATCCCAAGCGAATCTGATGAAGAAAATCATTCTGCTGCTTCGTCAGAATAGATTGATGAAGAAATTGAAGTGTAAGCAATCCCTTCAACCCTAATCATTTCCTCGCCTATGCCTCAGTTCACAGCTGAAGAGGCCGGTGTTGAGGAACTTGAAGAAGATGTGGATATTGGAAGCACAACGCCAGTGATGAACGATGACTTTTGGGAAAGTCAGCATCCAAATTCTCCACTCTTCACCCCAATCCAACAGATACCTCAGTCCCCTGCTCCAACTGTTCAAATGGGCTCTGAAGAAACTCATCCCACTTCATCTGTCCATGAAGAAATTCCAGCCACTAGTGCTGATGAACCTGCTGCTGCTGATCCTCAGACTGCACCTATTGAGGAACAAGAAATTCCTCAGCCTGAAGAACCTGAGCTCGTGATTCCTAAGGTGGTGATGCAACTCACTGACACCCCTCTGCCAAAGCCAAAGAATCCATTCTCAAGCAAACAGAAGTTCAAGGCTGAAGATTTCTTTGCCGAGCACGTATTCTTCACTGATTATAATCCATATGATTCTGCTCACATAAGGAAGAGGCGTTTCTGGACTGCCAGGCAAGCCAATTTCTATTCCTCAGTGCTCTTCAACAAAGACAAAGTCTTCGATCATGCACATATTCCTCATGTGGACATGGAGTCTCTGCCCGGCTTTGAGCCAGTCCTCAGTATTCTTCACGACGTAGGACTTCTGAATTTCTGCATTGATATCTGTGACTGGAATGAAGAACTCATTCTTCAACTCTATGCAACTCTGCACATCACCGGAGATGCTGAAGACGTGAACTTATGGGTATTAGACTGGATGTCTGAAAATACTCACTACAAGGCACCAGCAACTGAATTGCTTCGTGCTCTACCACTCAGTCCTCCACTTGATGGTGCTTGTTGTATCTACAACGAACCAGAACTTTCAAATCACTATATGCAAGTGCTGATGAAGCCTTTGAAGCCAAGGAAGGCCCCTCGAACCAAATTCCTTGTCAAGGAATTACTCTATGTGCCTCGGACTGTCTATCGAATTCTGACGAAGACAATGAGTCCCATCAAAGGCCACGACTCAAATGATGAAGAAGTCGTTGGCATCATGAAAAATACGCTTTTCAACATCATTCATGGCGTTCCCGTCAACTTCCATGATTTCTTCATGAGGACTCTGGCCAATATTGCTATGTCACCATTCGAGCTGAAGCCCTATGCTCCTTGGATTATGAGATTCATCAGGGCAGGATCTTCACTGAACTACAAAGCTGACACTCTGAACCACGGTAGCTTCTTGCCTCCCATTGAAGTCCTTAAACGGACAGTTTCATCAGCTGATGATAAAGGCAAGGCCACTGCTGTGATCGATGAAGGCATTCATCCATTGGATGGTCAATTTCGCAAGGCTGTATCTTACTCTACCAATGACGATTCTGCCACACATGACTCTGCCGCAAATACCTCAGCCAAGCAAAGTCCTCAAGCCACAGCACCCAGGATGATGACTGACCGTGAGTTACTCCTCAGTCTTCATCAGAAGGTTGATCGCAATCACAAATGGGTAAAGCGTCAGTTTGGTGCACTTCTTCACAATATGACCTCAACACACAATGCAGTGAAGAAGAACCAATACTACCTTCATGAAACCTTCAACCGCACCTGGGCTGTCCTCACTCATGTCTATAGCGCTGAAGAACTGAAGACTATGGCTCTCAAGGAAGAATTTGACTGGTCTGCACCTCCTCCGAAGAAATTCAAGAGGGTCAAAATTCCTCCACTGGTGGCCCACTTTTATTCTTCATCGCGTGACACTGATGAGTATGAAGATTTCGACGACACTACGGCAGGCCCTGCTACAACAAACAACCCCGACAACGCTGGCGCTCCTCCATCGACTTGAAATTCTTCAGGGGCGTTAGTCCTCAGTTTCAATCCTTTTGGTCATTTGATGACAAAGGGGGAGAAATCTGAGTTAGTCTTCAAGCGGGTCTATATTAAGGGCATTTTTTAAGTTACAACTCTCGTTCTTCTGAAACTTTTATTTGGATCGAGTTGTAATCTTAAACCTGATGGTGCGCTGATACTTTTGTTGCATTATGCTTTGCATGCTTATTCCTCGTTAATGACATTGCACGCATGCTGAATCTCATCAGGCACCATATTTCATCATGCATTTCAAATTCTTCATATTATATATCAAATGCGTGTATGAATTACAAGATATAGGGGGAGATCTCCATGATTCAACTCTTTAAATGTGCATTGCCTCAAAAGCAAATTCCTCACTATGCACATCTTCAGGGGAGTTCATCTATATCTTGTAATCAAATTCCTCAATATCAGTGTATACACTTCATATGTTTATCCCCGTTGAAAACTTAACCTATGTTGTCATCAATCACCAAAAAGGGGGAGATTGTAAGTGCATCTAGTGCCCCTTAGTGATTTTGGTGTATTGAAAACTTATAGGTTAAGGGACCAATGCGTTTGTGAGTGTACACAGGTCTATAAGTCTATAAGGAGTTTGATATTTACAGAGGAAGTCGACCCCTAAAAATGAAGTTCTTCAACTGAAGACTTTGATATTCTGAAGACTTTCTGAAGACTTTGAAAGTGAAGAAATTGGTGTGACCTTGAAGACTTGGTATTCATTTGTGGAACATGAAGCGTGAAGACTTTTATTTTCGTAGTTTCATTTTCTCTTTCTTGAGTCATAGGAAACACCGTACTGTTAAAGGGGGTCGAGGAAATACTAAGGAAAAATTTCCATGTGATGCTCAACTCAAAATCCTACACCTACCAATCCCTTCGAGTGAAGCCTTTGGAAATCTCATACAGTTCAGTCACTTTATTCAGTAACAGAGACGAAGTTCTTCTGGTCGCTGATGAATTTGTTCTGACTGAGGAGTTAGGAATTCGTTAGTGCGAATTACCTACACAGTGAGGATAGCCCTGAGGAATTTGAGAGTCAAATTTCCGACCGTTGCTGTGCTACGCGCCAGCTGTCCCAAAATATCTTATCCACCTAACGGTCATATCATTGAAGGGCATTTATGTCTTATCATGTCGGGCTGCTCCCTAGGCTATAAATAGCCGCCCCCTACAACCACTAGCTGGTTGGCTGCTCCGAAAGAACTTGACACTTGTCATTTGAGAGCAACCCATCCTCCGAGGACTTTGAGCGAAAATCATCGAGTGAGAAAACCCAAAACCAAACCCCTACAAACCCAAAGTGATTGAGCATCACTGAAGAAATCGATCCTACGTGAATCTGACGCTTGTTACCTTTGAAGACTGTGCTTCTTCCAGACGGTTAGGCGTCAAGGTCTAGAGCATCCAAGAGGAATTGTGGATCGCCGAGTGACCAAGGCTGTGAAGGTTTGGAAGTCGCCTGAAGACTTACCACGAGTGATTGGACGAGGTCTGTGTGACCTTAGTTCAAGGAGAATAAAGTGAGGACTGGGTGTCCTGAGCTGCGTGCTCAGCGACTGCGTTTCTGGGACTGTGTGTCCTCAAGTTTAAATACTCAGCCGCTCCAACCAGACGTACAACTGAGACAGCAGTTGGAACTGGTCTACCAAATCATTGTCTTCACCAACCTAACTAGTTCTATTTCATCAACCCTTTCATTTCCTCATTACTGTGTTGAGTGTTTGTTCATATCTTTGTTTGAAGACTTTGACTGAAGACTTTCTCAATTTCCTCAGTTCAATTACTTCAGTCTGTTTGTCTTCATCTTGTGTTATCCTGTGATTACGCTTTCTGTACTCCGTGCTAGTCTTTATTTCATCATGATGACCATGCTTGTATTCTGTTATGCTTACTTCTGAGTACTTATTCCGCTGCTAATAGTTCTTCGCTAAGGAATTTCCTCACCGGCAAATTCCTCAGTGAAGAATTCATGAAAATCGCCTATTCACCCCCCCCTCTAGTCGACATAACGCACTTTCACCCTTCCTCTCTGCCTTATTGAGCTCCTCTGAAAATGAAAATAGATGCCCTTATATAGGGAATTTAGGCTAAATTCATACGAATTTCTCTTGAAATTTGTTATGAATTTAATTTGAATTTCCTCTATAAGCGCATCTATGCTCATTTCTGAGTAGCTTTTTATATAGTTTTTTTTCTTTTCTGCTATATTTATTTTTTTCTTTTTATTTCTGAGTTGTAATAAGTCATTAAAAATAAACATCTATGCTCATTTTTTAGTAAAGTTAATCATAACTATTTTTTCTTCTATTTATTTTTAAATTGTAATAAGTCATTAAAAATAAGCATGTAAGCTCATATTTTAGTAAAGTTAATCACAACTATTTTTTTTCTTTTTATTTCTGAGTTGTAATAAGTCATTAAAAATAAGCATATATGCTCCTTTTTTAGTACAGTTAATCACAACTATTTTTTGCTTCAATTCATTTCTGAGTAGTTTTCTATATAGGTATTTTTTCTTTCCTGCTATATTTATTTTTTTCTTTTTATTTCTGAGTTGTAATAAGTCATTAAAAATAAAAAAGAGGCGCAATGCTTGTTAATTTGCTTCAAGCCTTTCGGAATAGTGTCAACTGCACTGCACATAGCTCTGTGCAGTCTACCGATTCCTTAAGGCTTGAAGCTAACCAACATGCAGGAGTATTGAGCCTCTTCGTCATCGTCTCTGCACTCAGGGCTTATAAACAGCTGCGAGTGCCTCTTGCTTGGCGAGGTGGGACTAAAAAAACAGTTGCAGGAAGAATCAACAAAAAACAGCTGCAGAAAATAAAAAAGTAGTTAGACGGGTCCATTGGTACCGGTTGGTGGCGTCAACCGGTAACAATGCCGCTCTTTGGTCCCGGTTGCTGGAATCAACCGGGACAAATGCCGCTCTTTAGTCCCGGTTGGAGCCACCAACCGGGACCAAAGGTCTTTGTTTCCCGCCCTTTGGGCTGCTGAAAAGAGGCCTTTGGTCCCGGTTGGTGGCACCAACTGGGATTAAAGGGGGCATTGGTCCCGGTTGGTGCCACGAACCGGGACCAAAGCCTTTGCTATATATACAGCACTTAGCGCGACTTCGATCTCTCTTGCTCCACTCCTGTCGCCACGCGTCTCCCTGCCGCCACCTCGCCGTCGCCACCACGCCCC
>NC_057813.1:721490196-721501059 GCF_018294505.1 Triticum aestivum
ATGTGTAGTAATTTAGATATGCAGTTCATAGATTTTTTTGTTAGATTAGATTTTTTTTGTTAGATTAGATGTGTAGTAATTAATTTTGTTCATAGAATTTTAATGATTTTTTTGTTCATAGTATTTAGAAAAAGGAAAAAAAGAAGTAGTTTATATATAGTTGATCTAGCTAGTTGATTTAATAAACTAATTTATTTTACTATATATAGAAGTAGTTTGTTTTTAGTAAGTACTACTTTTTTATTTATAGTAAGTGCTTAGTAGTTGAACTAGATAGTTGATTTAATTAATAAAACTACTTCTATTTAACTATATATAAAAGTAGTTCTCGCATCGACGTCGGCGATGCCTATCCCGCATCCTCGTCGTCGTCGACTCGGCGGTGGAGGCCTGCTTGGTCAGGGCCATGTTCGGGACTGGGCTCCGCCGGGCTGGTATTGGGAGGTGCTACCTTCCGGGGGACGTAGGTTGGTGAGGAGGCAGCCCGTTGTTGACCCGATCCTTGTTTGGTGGCGGTCGCGTGGGCCAGTGACGGTGGTGAGGCATCCGGACACCGCGGAGGTGGTACGTCACCGTGTCAGCGAGGAGGACGAGCACGTCCGTCGCTACATGGTTGCATTGGAGGGCAGGTTCGACAATACCTGGCAGGTTCTTCAGGGATCTCACTGGAGCTATGATCCTGTGATGGTTCCTTATCTTTGAGTGTCCACCGCCCGCGTCGATACCCGTCGGGCGCTACGGTTCTAGTTGTATTAGTGATAATATTCGACGATGTACGGACACCAAGAGATGATGTACTTTTGCTTATAATTATTGAATGTATGCTAATTTGAATACTATACTTTATTTTATGATTTGGTTTTGCTAATTTCATGATTTGGTTTTGCTTATTGAATGCTCATATTGGATAAGTTCTCCTTCATTCCCGTGTGCTAGACAATTTGATATAATAATGCATTCAGGAATGAAAGGAGGAGCTACGTACATCGATCATCGATAGTCAACCCGTGATTAATAATAATGATCTAGTTTAATATTTGAAATATGAACGTAGGCCGGAAATGTCGTACTCATCGGACGACGAAAACCGCCCGGGGGAGTGCGACTGGTGCCACGACGACCGAGGTATCTGCGACAGGTTCATTGTGCTGGACAAAGATCGTCGCTTCAGCATTAAGTTCGAGGAGACCTTCGATGTTCATACGGTACGCAACCGACGATAATAGTTTTTTTTTCATAATTACTCATGACTTCAACTATTTTAATCATGACAATATTTTTCATCTTTTCCAATTCGACTAGCTTATCCCATGCTTTGCAAGACGCTATGTCTTGGAGAGGATGGGTTTTGAAGACCATGAAAGTTTCGAAACCAAAAAATTATCCTAAGTACCCATCATGGTGTGGATTTTCAAGTAAAGTTGTACAATGCTCAGAGTGTAACCCATTTTGGTTGCAAAAATTGGGAAGCACTTTGCAAGATGTATGGTTTTGATGAGGGTATGCTTGTTACCATGGATCTTGGTGATCCTACAATCGAGCAAGAGAGACCTATGATTTTCGTCCTTGTGGATACACCTCCAATTCTTCCCCCATGTGAGCTTAACATAGTTATTAAGTAATTTATATTGTTTATTTCAAAATAGTTGACAACTTATTCTCCATTGACAGCTTATTTTCATTTTTCAAAGAATGTGCGGAAGATGGTAGACGGAACCTACTACACCGAAGGCTCCGAACTAACTTATCAGGAGGAAAATCATCTGGTCGCATTTTGTACTGATCTTGAGAATTACAATGTCTACAATCGAACTCCTCAACATTATGGTCAATACGTGCCACTAGTGCATGTGTTGAACTACAGTAACTACCATGGAGATACCCTGGTAAGATTTTTTACTATTACGACATCCGTGCATCTTTTTGCACACTTCTAAAACTAGTACATCATATCATTGCTAACTACGAAGTTATTACTATGTTTTTCAACAGATAATCCCGAATGATTGTGTGCCTCATCTGATGTATACACACGGTAGCCTTCATGTTTTGAACATACAACCAGGTCTTCCTACGAATCTCAACTGTCCATACCGGGTTTCTAAAAGAAGTGGAGACATGACAATCAAAGAATGGAAAAAATGTATGGACAGTCGTAAGGAGCTTCTTGGAAGCAACATTCAGTGAAGGGCAAAAATTGGAGACAGGATGATCGCCATTCATCATAATGGAGAGTCATGGTCCATATTGTTTTATGCTATTTTACCTTAAGGGTGTTTAGGTCCTACCTGATACTGATGATCATGTGTTAAGAACAATTATGTAGGGTTGGGTTCGATGACTATGAGGATGATGATCGTATGACTTATTATTAATAATGAGTAGAAGTTGTATGATGATGCATGATTAGTAGGACGAGTACTTCTTATTATATATGCTGATGTATGCGAGCATGCATGAGTTATTATATCAGTGGATAAAATGAACATATATAGCAGCAGCGTTGGTAAACCAAGGACGAAGATATAAGAGAGGACACTTCTCTCTATTAGCTAGCTAATATAACAACCTAAAAATAACCCCCAAAACCCCTAAAGCAACCACTTTCCAAAAAAAACATGGACTTTTGGTCCCGGTTGGTGCCACCAACCGGGACCAAAGGCCCCCTGACTGGGCTCGGCGCACAGAGCCACGTGGAGGCACATTACTCCCGGTTCTTGTTTGAACCGGGACTAATGGGTGGAGGTATTAATAACGGCCCATTAGTCCCGGTTCATGAACCGGGACTATTAGGTGTTTTTCTACTAGTGCTTGTCAATAATTACAAAAGGCAAACGACTTGGGTATGGTGGCACCCTTGCATATTTCGTGGGCATTGATTTATCAGGCAACTCCTTAACAGGTGGAATTCCATCAGATATCACTTCCCTTGATGCAGTAATAAGTTTGAATTTATCATCAAACCATCTGAGCGGAATGATTCCAAATGATATTGGTGCCTTGCATTCATTGGAATCTCTTGACCTCTCCATGAACAAGCTTACTAGTGAAATCCCATCGAGTTTATCAAGTTTGACATCCCTGAGTTACTTGAACTTGTCCTACAACAATTTATCTGGAAGGATACCCTCAAGCCGCCAACTTGGCACCCTCAATGTAGACAACCCAGCACTTATGTACATTGGCAACAGTGGACTTTGTGGGCCTCCTCTCCAGAAGAATTGTTCAGGAAATGATACGGGCACTAGTCATGTTGGAAGCAACAACCATGAGGAATTTGAACTGATGACCTTCAAATTTGGTCTTGTCCTGGGACTTGTGGCGGGGCTTTGGAGTGTGTCCTGTGCACTTTTGTTCAAGAAGGCATGGAGGACAGCTTATTTTCAACTCTTTGATGAGATGTATGACAGAATCTATGTATACGTGGTTGTGAAATGGGCAAGCTTGGTAAGGAAAACAGATGAAAATGAACAAGTTGCCTGAAGGAGCCAATGTCTGTGCCACGACCAATAGAATGGGGGCTCTATACAACACGCGTTGTCTAGCTAGCGTGCCTTGCCTAATTTTTTATATCTGAATAAAGATGGAGATGTTGATTAGTCCTTCTTATACATGTAAAACTTCAGATGTTATAAATCAGAACTTCAATGACCAGTATTTTATCCTGAATAATTTCGACGTTTTTGTGCTGTTACTGATAAGTTAGTTTCTCTCCATTGGATGGTACATTTGTATGTAGATTAAAAAAGCAACCTTTGTTTCATAGTAGAATAACTGTTTGTAGGCGAGATCCTATCATTCACATCAGTAACTGCTATTCTAAATTTGGCGATAAATTTATTAAATATATTTACCAGCAATAACACTTCTGAAGGAATTCTGGCACTCTCGTCAGGCTCGTTTCTCCGGCAAAAGGCAAGGGTGTGAAGGAATCCTTTCCGCTTGCTTGATATGCACATATGCTGGTTCATTTGGCTTGAAAAGAATGAACAAGACTTCAGTAGCAAATGTGCAACACACCAGCATGTTTTCTAGAGGGTCAAGGATGAGATCGCGGCTTGGAGAATGGCCGGTTTGAAGGCCACAGAGATATAATGCCGCTACAACCGATGAGTGAGTGCCGCTGCAAACCAGTAGCTGGTCGCTGGCTCATTTGACTCTGAGAGACAAAATCATCCCTCTACAGTGAATTCATCTCTGCTCATCGGCGCGCAGCCGCCTCGCCACTGGCTGCTGCTGCCGGCCACCGCCACACATCCTGAAGAAGCCACAGGCACCGCCACCACCACCACTCACCTTCTGCTGACCGCTCGCCACGGTCTCCTTGTTGTCCTGGAGCTGATGGCCCAGCACCGCCACCACCTGCTCCATACCCGGCCGTACATCACCCTGACTGCTCGCCCCAGTCTCGTTGGCGTCCTGGAGCTGCCCCAGCACCTCCACCACCTGCTCCATGCCCGGGCGGTCCCTTGGGTGGACGGAGATGCATTGGAGCACCAGTGCGGCAGCCTGATGCGCACAGGCGAGGGGGTACTGGCCGCCCAGCTGCGCATCTAGGATGTGAGAGATGCGGCTCTTGCTCGTCAGGTACTGCCGCGCCCATTCCACCAGGTTATGCTCGATGGAGGGCCGGTTCTTGTCTAGGGCTGGCCGGCCTGCTAGAATCTCCAGCAGCACCGCACCGAAGCTGTACACGTCGCTCTTCATCGTCAGATATCCTGTTAACATGGATTAGCGTGCACATCACCTATGTTATATGGGGATTACATATTTACACATCTGTACTACACAGCTCATCCCCACCTAGGAAACAACTAAAGTTTTTCTTTCAGAAATAAGAACAACTAAACAAAGAGAACAAGTAATGACCGCCATTGACCTACTGGTACAAACTACTCCCTCCGTTCCGATTTACTCGTCGTGGTTTTAGTTCAAATTTGAACTAAAACCACGACAAGTAAATCGGAACGGAGGAAGTACAAAGTACATTAATGCTTATCTAGGCACGCAGAATTGTGTTACGGATTGAGCAGTGGTGACACTTAGCTAATCTGCAACCCCTGAAACATACTAATCTGCATGCTTAGCGCATGAGGTGAAGGGGTCCAGTTATGTCTGTAACCATGACAAATTGGATCAGTCGTGCTGCACCTAACTAATATGGCCTCCTCAAGAACTCAACACCCAACCCGAGAATTTTAACGGTGTTATATACTGCTCTCATGTTGCTTCAGCCTTCATGGCAACCATAACTTCTGCATAACAACAACATCAACCAACCCTGAGAAGCAAAACTAACGTGCTAAAAAGTTCAGACCATCTTTAGTATCTCTCCCATGCTAAACATCCACTCTAAATTGAAGGTTTTAACAAAGCATAGTAGAACCGACAAAGTGAGACCAAAGCATATTATATGAATATAGTATATGCCACATCTGATCATGGCTTTGAAGAACAAATAAAGCTATGTTAATTCAATTTACCTGTATCAAGATATTCAGGGGCTGTATGTCCATCTGTGTTCATACCCATCCTCGCCAACCCAAAATTGGACAGCTTTGCATTATAGCTCTGCAATCCATCAATCGACACATTTTGCATTAACAAGGCATTGAAAATATTATTTTCTTAATCAAATTAGAAGGCAAGAACAGAAACATACGGAATCAAGAAAAACATTTGATGTGTTGAAATCACGGTAGATGACATGGGCCTTGTCGCTATGGAGAAACGCGAGCCCCTTGGCAGCCCCAAGAGCAACCTTCATCCTCAGACTCCATGACAGTGGCTAGAAATGTAAGCCCCCTACATCATTCAACCAAACTTGTTATCCCACTATTCTCTGGATTTTTGAGGTGTTAACAGATCACTTGAAGGCTAGAAGAAGGTTAGATATTAGGCAAATACTCCTGAAAAGATGGTTCTCCAAGCTCTCCTGTGGCATGAACTCGTAGACAAGAAGACACTGAGAACGGTCTTCGTTGCAGTAGCCTAGGAGCTTCACCAGATTGGGGTGCGACAATTGGCCAAGGTATTTCACTTCAGCCTGCACATGAGATTCAGAAATTAAGAACATGCTGTATTCGGTAATAATGGATTCAGAAATTTCATCATGAATATACATATATGCAGAATTGAAGAGATGAATGAATTGGAATTGATTGGTACTGAGAAGCACCGACCAGCCATTCCATGTGGCCCTGGACGCTTCCCTGGTTGAGCTTCTTGACGATGATGGGCATGCCGGTGCCCCAGCTAGCCGGAGCGAAGGTAGCCTCGTTCACCCAGCCTTTGTGCACTGACCCAAAGGGGCCGTCACTGAGCAAGCCATCCGGCCAGAAGTTCATGGTGGCCCTCTTGAGCTCCTTGAAGGCGAAGCGCCTGAAACCTTCTGACCGGAGGATCTTGCCCTCGCACTGAGAGGTCGAGGGCACCGTCGTCGCGGTTACCGTCAATGACACAAAGCAGTTCCTCATGGCCGGCGATATATCAAATCAAAGCAAAGCAAACCCTACCCCTGAACTGAAGCAGGGGAGAGATTAGAAGGTGAGACCTTTCGACTTGAATAGACATGAATAGAACAGGAATCATGAAAACTCGATGTAATTTGCCAATTAACAACGCAGCAGTGAACATGGAAAATAAAAGGGTTAAAGATCAAAATCAGTACCCCAATCTCACTTCTATCTTTCCAAAAAGCTATAATGTTCTCATATTGAACATATGAACATGAGAAGAACAGTATAATTGTGCCAACTGAAATACCCTTAAAAGAAAAATGATAATCATTCATATTGGACATTGCATTATTAATATAACGATGTGTTATGAAGTGCCAATTCATATAAATACGAAAAAAAGACAGAGAGATAGGAGCAATATATTAATAAAAATGAAGCACAAATGCCATATGGAGGTCGAGGATAGGATACAATGGAGATCCAAGAAGTTTTAACAAAGACAATAACTATTGGCATCGTTTTGCTGCTTTCCTTGTACCTGCCACTCAATAGTTGCACAGTTCCAGATAAGCTCTTCAGTCAAATTAACATATTCTCCGGTGTTTGAAGCAATTTGCACCCGTTGATGGAAAGAAGTCTGAATTTTACCAATCTGCAATAAACAGACACTTATCCTCAGGACTGAGAAGAAGAACTGACAGAGATAAATTTCTGATGAGAGAGTTATGCAACATAAACGCAGCAGAGCTTTATCTTCAGGAATACCAGAGCAAGAATAGAGGAATGCATGATGCTACTATATGTTTCTGAAAATACAAGAGAGTTACCAGAAATTGTACTGTAGTGGCTCATCTTTTCCACTTTCTAGTCTAAGTGGCCTTAGGTTATCACTATCAGATCCACTGTACTCAGCAAGTATGCTTCAAAAAATCCCGGTACCACAGAAGTATTATACAAACTATCAAAAAATCACTCCAAAATGTTCTCTGAACATGATTTTAAATTGGACACAGAACAGAACCTTCCAAAATGTTTACTCCCAACAAGAAGAATAGATCTTCTCTCATCTTATCCATTGGGTGGTGTTCTCAGCCATACATACAGAATAGCAGCAGCATAACTTGACTATTATGACTTGGAGCCATGGAATCGCCGCCTACATCTTCTTTATGCTCAATTAAATCGTTGCTGGTAACAAACCGACAGTTAACCAAACATAATATCAGCATGAACTACAATAAAATAGACTATTGAATTGTACAAATACTCAACAAATTGACCACGGTATGGTATGATCAGCACTAGCTTTCCCGAACTTTGCTTTGCTTTTTTCGTCCTCTGCAAACATTCTGTGCATGAAGTGCACTGAATCCTCAAAATCATTCTTAACTGCAACTCATGTGGATTCTCAAAATTTCCCATTCTTAACTGCAGCTCTAGAGGCATTTCATCAGTTACCTTGAAGGTGTTCAAACCAAAATGAGACAAGGGGCCAACTTCCAAACCGGAAATTCTAAGGGGCTGTTTGGTTCCCAGCCACAATTTGCCAAGCCAAAATTTGGCAGCCACAGTTTGCCAAACATGTGTTTGGTTTTTGCCACACTTTATTGCCCCTATGGCCCACTTGTCAAAGAGACAATTTTTTTGCCAACTTTTGCCAAAGTTTGGCGTCCAATTTCTTAACCACACTTGTGTGGCTAGCTACACTTTGGCTTAACCACACTAGTCTCCAACCAAACAGACCCTAAACTACCAATGTGGGGCTGAAAGGGATTCAGCGGAGTAGCACGGTGGTGCACATACATACTGGCCGGCCGGCGGCGCCTCCCCCCGCTCCGCCGCGCTTGCCTCGGTGGCGCCGGGACGACAGTAACGCTGAGGAAGATCCGCGCGACCTCCTCCTCCTCCACAGTCGTCGGCGATGCTCTGCTCCCGTCTCCGGCGCTAAGGCAGACAGGCGGCCGGCCGGCCACTCGTCTACGGCGGGAGATCCAGGACGTCTGGGGAAGAAAGAAAGTGTCTTTCCTTCCCTTTTCTCTCCCCATTCTTTTTTTTGAGGTAATTTTCTCCCCCATTCTGATTTGTTTTTCTTTTTTATCCTTTTTAGGTGATTTTATTATGGGAAACGTTCTATTTAGACCGACTGATCCCACAGATTTCATAAACCGCGTCCATCACTTTTCACGTGGCATGCGGTCCACGTCTCCCTCTCCAAAAGCGTCCCGGTCCCTCCCATCTCCCATGTCCCTCCCATCTCCCCTGGTTTCTTTTTCCTTCCCCGTCTCTCTTATCTCTTTTCGCTCTCTCTCTCTCTCTCCTACGGTTCTCTCGTCACCGGCGACCACTGTCGTACAAGTTGCGACTCGCCATGTTCGGCTGTACGCCGCCGACAGCTGCTTCAACCATGCCACCACCGGCTCCGCTACTGCTGCAATCAACTTTGTCTTTCTTTCCCCCAGCTTCTCTCCTCCCTAGATTCAGGAACACACCAGCATCCAACATGTGTGGAGGTTCCAACGGCTCCAACCGCGGATCTCGCCGGCGGCGGGTTGCTTCCATGCAACAGACACGTTGCAACGCCCCTGTGGATCTCATTTCTCATCTCCGGCGGAGCTTCAATGCAACGCCCCTGCTGCTGCAACCCGGATCTCGCCGGCGGCGGAGCTGCAATGTAACGCCCGTTGTGTTGCGACCAGGGTCTCGTCGCCGGCATCAAGGGCCGCTGCATCGCAGCTCTGGCGATCGCTCCATCACAGCTCCGGCACCACTGCATCGCAGCTCTGGCGACGTCGGTGACCGCTACATCACAGCTCCGGCACCACTGCATCGCAGCTCTGGCGGCGTCGACGACTGCTGCATCACAGCTCCTGCGGCATCGACGACTGGTGCATCACAGCTCCGGCGGCGTCGCTGTATCGCAGCTCCGGCGGCGTCGACGACCGCTGCATCGAAGCTCCGGCGGCGTCGCTGCATCGCAGCTCCGGCGACCGTCGCATCATAGCTCTGGCACCACTGAATCGCAGCTCCAGCGGCGTTGACGACCGCTGCATCGAAGCTCCGGTGGCATCGACGACCGTTGCATCGCAGCTTCGGCACCACTGCAGGTAGCTCCGGCGGCATCGCTGCTCCAACGACTGTGGCATCACAACTCCGGCACCACTGCATTGTAGCTCAGGCGGTGTTGGCGACCGCTGCATCGCAGCTACGACGACGTCGCGGCTGCTGCCTCCATGCTGTTGGGCGTGCTTGGAGGGCGACCGTGGGCGTTTGCATGGTGGTTCCTGCACTGGTATGCGTCGAGGCGAATTCTAATCCACGGGACACAACACGCTATGATATGCACCATCCGATGGTTATCAAGGCGGCTTATAGCTGCGAGCTTTCAGCCGGCTTACGCCTAGCATCGCCCTTTTATTATTTATCTTTCCACTGCCTTTTTGGCGCGTGGGTGGCTGGATAACGACCCAGCGCATACCCTCCCCATGCGCCACATCCTCGGTATGGCCGGCCCACTCTGACTTTTTCCATACCGTTTTAGGTTTGTTCTAAACCGGTTTTTTCTTTTTTCGCCTGATTTATCTTTCCACTACCTTTTTTCATCTTTTATTTCTACATTTTGTTTTCTTATTTTAATACTTTATTTGTTAACTTTTTATTTTCAATTTCTGAGACATAGTCATGAAATTTGTGAACATTTTTTGAACCCGCAAACACTTTTTGAAATCACGAATCATTCTTCTAATTTTTGAAAATTGCCGAATTAAAAAACATATTTTTCCAAGTTTCTGAACTTTTTGGTATCTGCGACAAAGTTGATATTACAAAGATTTTTTTATTTCACCTATATATTTAGAATTCGTGAACAAATTTTTAATTCAAGGAATTTGTAGAAAAGTTAGTGAACATTTTTTGAACTCGTGAACATTTTCAGAATTCATGAACATTTCTTCGAATTTGAGAAAGAATTTGGAAGTTTGTGAATATTTTTTTAAAAGTCCTCAATATTTTTCGAATTCACAAACATTTATCAAAATTAATTAACAATTTTTTGAATCTTGTACATTTTTTAAGTTCGCCATTTGTTTTGAATATATAAACATTTTTTGGATTTGCAAATATTTTTAATCCGCGAACATTTTGTCGAAATGGTGAACAGTTTTTAGTTCCTGGACATTTTTCTCAAATTCATGAAGTTTTTTTAATATACTAAAATTTGTTTTCCAATTTGCCATATTTTCCAAAATTTTGCTAAAATGTTGAATTACTTTAAAGGAGATGCAAAATAAGGAAAAACGAAAAAGAAAACAGGGCGTCTCCCACAGCACATGAGCAGGCCCAGAAGAGCGCGCTGGGGGAGCGGGGGTTGTGCGTTGTGCGTCAAATAGGAGCTCTCTCTCTCTCT
>NC_057813.1:721501354-721539772 GCF_018294505.1 Triticum aestivum
TTGATAACTGCCAAAGATAAGCCGCCTCGCGAGCTGTCGGATTCACGCCAGCGGAAGCACGTGCATCCTCCTCCCATGTTGAGTTGACCATTGCAACCGGTGTGTTGTTCCAATGCATCACCGAAAACGTACCAGACCAGACGGATGCAAGGAAGAACACTCTTTTTTTTTACGTAGTTGTAAGGAGAAAATTTAAGTGGATAGGAGAGGATTGGAGTGATATTTTTGGTTTCTTCCCCTACTAGGGTTGGGAGGGGAGATTGCTATGGCGGGATCGGAAAAAATAATCCCCACGGGACTCCGCCGAATCATGTGTCCGAAGAAATCCAACTCTTGTGTTGGTAGAATTGCCCAAATTAAGCATACGCTTGGAAGTACCATTGGATTAAATTAGACAAAGAAAAACCCTCTAATTTACAGGCCCATTGGCACTCCGATTAGTTTCGGTTATAAGTTGTTACCCGCAAACGGTCCTCCATATTCAAACTATTCTTTTTCTGGATGACATAAGACGAGGGCATAAGCTGTTTCCGGACCAGCGCTAATGGCGACCCAAAATAAAAATTTAATGAATCATCTAATTTCATGTCTTATAAGTAGAAAAGATATAGCTGACCGACCAGGTTCAGGTGCACCTCTGTTTAGTTAGTTATATATCCAACAAGTACCAAAAAGGGTCAAACACCAGATGATAGCATTTGCGATGCTTTGCTGTGAGAATTAATGTACGCCAGAGAGTCAATACATTCACTCTGATCGACAAACCCTGATGAACCTGATCGCCCTTAAGAAAGAGTAACCAGCGATACTACAGTACAGACAACCAAACTATGAACCATTACATACAGATGATACAGGAGTACAAGATGCATCTCAGCTACACATACAGACAACAGAAACCATGAACCATTACATACATGCATACATACATACAGGACGCAACTCCGCAACACGACAGGGTCCCTCCGATCCTGTGTATGCAGCGTACTACTCCTTGGCGGCAGCGGTGGTCTCTCCGGCGGTGGCGGCGGCGCTGCTCTCCCAGGCGGTGGCCTTCTTGGGGGAGAGGGGGTTGGGGGCGGAGGCCTTGTTGTTGGACGAGTTGGACTCCATGTGGGCCGCCTTGTGGGCGGCGGTTCTCTTGGGGAGCAGCGCGGGGTTGATGTTGGGCACGACGCCGCCCTGGGCGATGGTGACGATGAGTCCACTATTTAACTTGAACAACAAAATACATATGGTGCGATGCTACAGTGTTTTGTTCCAACTCTTCATGATATATCATAGTTTATTCAGGAGTATAAAACTTGCTAGACTAAAGAGGTGTTAGTGTCCACTAAATTACTTCTGGCAAATATGATGGTATAAAAATGATTATCTCCCCTACACTGCTGCAAAATTCAGTTAAAAAGGAGTATACTGACCTACTGGGTTTATTTCTTGGGATCAATATTCTCATTAATTTCCTTTGGAATTGTAGTTGGTGCTAAGAAAATCCAATACATGCATATAAATGAATTAAATCTAATAATCAGAATGCTCCATTGACCTCTGGAAGAACTTCTTGCTGCTCAATTCAACAAAACAATCTAACATGCAAACATGGAATCTCAAATGTATATACGTCAGAAGCGAGCATAAAAGTGGGATAAAATCAACCAATCTTCTAAAGGAGGATTTTACTTAAGGAGGCTACATGCTACGAGCTGGAGTATGAAATATCAATGGTATAGAAACAATTTTTTTAGAGTATGCAAAATGTGTACCATTGATTTATAGAAGGCAGATATTAGTTACAAGAATTACAACTGATGGCCAACCCGCAACCGGATGGCACATCGAACTCACCACTCCAACTCACGTACTCTTCAATGGTACCTCAAAACTGAAGGTATAGAAACATCAAGCACAGGCTCCGTTAAAAAATGGAACCTCTTCAATGGTATTACATAAATGGATAAAAAAAATAGATTAACCTACATCAGAGAGATATAGAAAGTAACATTTGTAAATACAAAACTGAAATTTGCATGATGGGGAATGATATGATATATAGATGCTATGGATGTTTGTCAGAGGATAAAATATGGAGTAGGGAACATTAGCAAACATTGATATAACATACATATGTAGTGCCCAAGATTTGATATCTTATCAAGTGCCTCAAGTTCTCCATGTGGCATTGCATCTATTTTTTAGTTTCTCGCATTGCAACAACAAAACAGAAGAAACTTATGCAGCGGTCGGAAATATTTACACTTCGCTGCATATTTTGGGAGAGGAGATGGGCAGCTGAACATGGAAAGAAAAGAAAAGAGGAGTTGCTGTAGGTGGGTTGCTCCGCTGGACATGGGAAAGGGAAGGAGAGAAGGCTTCAGGGGATGGCGGAACTCACCTGCGACCCATTTGTCTTCTCCTTCGTCGTTGTTACTTGTTAGTGGCGGCAATGGATGGTGGGCAAGCTGCCGACGCGGCGTAACTTCGGACTGCAGGGAGGCAGCATTGGAGGAAGAGGAGGAGTGGGGTGGCGGTACGTGGTGGCGTCGGGAAGGGCAGAAGGCAGGCCGCGCTTGGAGTGTGCCGTCGACGGTGGCCGCAGCCAGGTCACCACACCCGGCCCGCGACGTCCAGGACTCCAGGTCGCGCTTAAGGAGGCGACGGCCTGCGCCGCCGCTGCGCTTCACTTCGATCTCGCTCTCTATCTTCCATGACCGGCGCAATGAACGGGCCGGTGGCAAGCACCCGTCTAGGTCCACCACAGCTGGCACCGCTTCTCTCCCTCTCTCTTCCATGGCCAGCGCGAGGAACGGGGCGGTGGCAACCCCTCATCTAGTTCCAGATCAAACGCAGGGTGGCTTTGGAACCTCTCCACGGGAAAGAAGGAAACCACAATGAAAAGAAATAGTGGGGCGGCGGCGCGGCGATAAGGTGGGGCGGGGCAATCGGTTGGCGATGTCGGCAGTGGGGGTCGAGCAGTTGACGCGGCCTTCAGAAGTGGGACGTGCAGGGTTTTTTTTTTGCGGAGAGAAGAGAGGACGCGGGGTGATTTGGTTAGCGATCGATTTCGTTAAAGAAGGCTTTAGGCCGTTAGATTGTGTAATTAATGGCTGAGATGGTGATTTGGATCTGCCCTCTCTCATGCTTTTTTAGTGGTAGTAGATAGATAGATGAAAGGCGAAACGATTGAGTTTCCCCGGATCAGCAGGAACCACGGATCAACCAAACTATTAACCATTAATTACATACAGATACAGGAGTACAGGATGAACAGAAACCATGAACTATTACATATGTATACTACCGAGAATGAGAAGGACACTACCGACAGACAAGAGAAAGCATGCATGAACCTTCAACCATTAGATACATGTAGTAGATACAGGACGCAACTCGGCAACACGTACTAGATGCATGCATGCAGCGTACTAGCTACTCCTCGGCGGCGGCCTTGTTTAACTTGTGGAGGACTTGAACTTGCCGGCCTTGTGGGCGGTCTTGTTGTTCTTGGGGAGCAGCACGGGGTTGATGTAGGGTACGACGCCGCCCTGGGCGATGCTGACGCCGGCGAGCAGCCTGCTGAAGTCGCTGTCGTTGCGGATGGCGAGAAGCAGGTGGCGAGGGGTGATGAGCTTCTTCTTGTTGGCCTTGGCGGCGTTGCCGGCCATCTCCAGGACCTGCAGGCATGCATGCGATGCGATGCGATTCAAGAGGCGACCCACCAGAAAGGAAAGGAAGTGGAACACGAGGAGAAGAAGGGAGATGGTTGTGACCTCGGCGACGAGGTACTCGAGGACGGCGGCGAGGAAGACGGGGGCCAGCGCCGCGACGCGAGGCGCATAGCGGCCCTGCCGGAGGTACCGGCCGACGCGGCTGATCGGGAACTTGATCCCGGCCTTGAGGGGCCACGACGTGCCTATGTTCCACAGCGCGCGTCGTATCCTCCTCTTTACTTCCTCTTCTTCTTCTTCTTGTTGTTTTCTCAGGTCGGCCGGCGACGGGGAACTGACTGCAGACATCGTCGTGTTATTTTGGCGCTGGATCGGAAGGAACTGCTTCGGTTGGTGGATTGGATTTGGATGGGCGTCGAGGGCGCGGGTTTCCTTTTTTTATATGTGGGGCGCGATCCGTGGGAGGGTCGAATCCTCCAATCACAACGCTCGTGCGTGCGTGCGTGCGTGTGTCCAGTTACCATGCATGCACACGATCTAGATCTCCGTTACGTGCATGCGCTACCTTCCTCTTCTCTTTCCTCTTCTTCTTTTCCTCGATCGTTTTTAGCTGAGGGAGACGGAATTCCAAATTTGGGGAACCGGCCGTGAGAATGATTTCGATTCATAGGCATGCGCGTGCGCGTTTCTTCGATCGGGACGTTTTTTTTTGGAAACAGTAATTAGACGCTTCGCTCCCAACTGTTCGCATCTGGAGACTACTCTCCTGCTTTCCTCTACATCGCCGGCCACGTTGGGTCCTCCTCCGTCTCCGTCTGCAGCTTCAGCGGCGCGAGCGGGCGGGGACCCTGGCTGTTTCTGTCCAGTAGGGACATAGGATCTCTACAGCAGTTGGTGAATAGTTTTTTGGTTTTTTTCGTCCCATCATTTTCGTTGGTTTTTTTTCATCCCACCATTTTCGTTGGTTTTTTTTCGTTCCATCACACCCTCCACGCTGGTTTTTTCTTGTTGTTTTTTCCCTCCGTATCGCTCGATCCAACTCCCTCTCCCTCGATCTCGTTTCTCCTATTCTCATGCCGCTCGGTCCTCTCCAGGGTTCACCGCCCTGCTCGCAGCTGCCCCTTCCTCTGCCCGCCTCGGCCGCCCGCGCCGCCCTGCTCGCTGCTGACACTTCCTTCGCCTGCCTCCGCATGCCTCCCCCCCACCACCACCCTCGGCCTTCCTCCTACGAGATCCCTGCCCGATCTGGATCTTGATGAGGCGCTGCCTCCCATCCGTCTTGTGCCAGCCATGGAAGAGGGGAGGGAAAGCAAAGAGGAGGAGGATGGCAGGACGAGGGTGTGTGAGTCAAGGAGTCCCTGCATCTACTCGCAACCCTAGGATAGCCGCTACCACTGCGACCTTTCTCCATGCCGTGAGCTCCAAGGAGTCCGGCGGCGCCATCACGTCGGCCTCTCTCCACGAGGTCATCGCACTCAACAGGCCCTCACTCCTCGGCTCCGCCTGCGAAGGTCGTCGACGCCATCACCGGGTGCCACTTTGAGGCTGGGGTTGAAGCTGCCGCCGAGGAGGCCAGATGTTGCAGGCACTGCTGACGTGCATGCGCTCCCCTGCGCGCGCTTGATGACCAATACATCTGCTTCATCGTGAACATGTGCTTCGTGTCAAACAGGTAGCCGCCAAGGGTGAGCTCGTGCAGCGGTTCAGGTATAGATGTGCATCCCATAAGGGCAGCTACAGTTTCTTTCATTAAGTTGTTTGTTGTTAGTGCAGAAAGACAAGTTATATTACTTCGACAAGACAAAGTGTAGAAAGACCATATAAAGTACTCTGGTGAGTGTAAGTTGAACTAGCACTCGAATTATAGCTTTGTCTTTTAGATGCGTGAGACATCTAGATTACTCTGTTGAGTGTACGGTGAACTAGCACTCGACAAGGAAAAGTGCAGAAACATTTAGATTATAGCTCTGTTTTTTAGATGAGTGTAAGGTGAACTAGCACTCGACAAGAAAAAGTGCAGAAAGACCATCTAGATTTTTTTAGATGCGTGAAACATGCACAATGATTTGCTCTGTTGAGTGTAAGTTGAACTGGCACTCGAATTATAGCTCATGCCGGTATGCTAATTTTCTGTTTCTCATATCAGCTCTCCTTTTTGTCCATTTTTATTCACTACTACCTCAAGGAAACTGTACTGGATAGCATCCTATCATATATAATTACCTGTACCGAGTGATTTAGCTTGATTTTATTGATAGTTTGACACTGTCAACAACGAACTTCTGCTGCGACATATTTGATGCAACCTATAAAATATTTTTTGTTTAATTTCAGCATATCATTTATATACTGAAGTCTCTTCTGGAAATGTTGTCTAAGTGCCTCATGTATGTTAGATATTTGTTCTATATTACTTGCCATTGAATATTTTTCTTTTATTTAGTTTATGTGCATTACTGATCAGCCAATCTTGAGAGAGAGATGGGTTGGCGTGAATGGGAAGAAAACTACATTGCATGGACAAGAAGTATGCCCTCAACTTTTTCATGGTACGCCTTATTTATTGTTCTTGTGGTTTTTCCAGCAATTTTACTGTTATCTTCGGCCGGCATGGTGCTTAGTAAACAAGCGTGATCTACTTATGAGAAATGGGTATACTTTTTCTTGAGTTCTCTTCGTAAGAGTTCTTTGATCCTTGTGAATACTTGACATGAACTATAGTGGATGCAGGGCATGAATGGAAGGACGTGCTTCTGCCGCCACCCCCGGTCCTCCACTCCTCCTCTCCCCTGCCTCCCCTTCTGCTAGCAGCAGCGGCCGGGGCCACGTGAAGCAGCAACGAAGGACGGAGGCGGCAGTGAGTGGACGGATGGAGGTCGCGGGTATGTCTCCTCGCTTTGTCCTCCTGAACATCATAGCTCTATTCGTGTCCAGGTCAATTGGAAATATAAGCCACGAATGTACCCACCCTCTTGTGATCCCTTCGTCCCTAAGCTTTGGACCAGTGAATTTTTTGTCGCTTGGTAAAACACGCAATTTCCATATGTTATAAACTGCCCTTGCAAGTGCAAGTGATACTGCAAATGTCATCTTGTTTTGCCATTTATTTGACTCATGTCCATCCATTTGTATAGTTCTTTAATGATTGACACTACTTGATAAGAAATGGGGAAATACTTTGAAGTCCAATATAGGGGGATATGGCAGTTTTGGAGGTGCAGACAGTGCATATCTGATTCTATGGTGCAATGGAGGTGACTAAATATCTGAATCTAGATTATTTTCATGTTTTTATTGCTTGCATGATACGAGCATGACTGATGTGAAGTTCGATATAGGTTGGCCGTAGAGCCGGAAGTACAATATTTCCACTGCTGGCATATATCTCCAGATATATTTGTTCTTGTGTGTGATTTTCTTTGCAAGCTGTTGACTTGGTTAAGGTACTTTTTCTGTATGACATACCTGAATCACCTCATGCACTCAGTTTTATGCATTGATTTCAAAGTTCGTTGAATGCAGAAACACACGAATTTCACACATAACTGGGTTAATGCATTTGCGCGTATATTAGATCAGAACAACCAATAGTGGTTGTGGAGCCGTCCTCTGTTGGCATTGCGACTGGTAACATGTTATACTCTGCTTACGTATTTTCATGCCTATTTTTATAATATTTTACTATATGTTCACATTCATTATGCTTTCGGCAGTTGCATCGGAAAATAATTCATTGTTTCTGCAAAATCTTAGAAATATCCTCAAAGTACTCCTTCTACTTTCAACTACAAGACCTGAATTTTTTCATTTCATGGATGTTGCCTCAGTTATTTAGAAAACTGAAATTGTGCATTCTGTATACCATGGCGTGTGGCCGTGTAAACTGGTCATGTGTTTTATTTTTCTCGTAGAAGAGATGTGCTGTAATAATTTTAGAACGACCATATGAGGTATGTGGATGTGAATAATGTACTGGTGCATGCCTCCTAAAATGGTCAACACTACAATCATGCACTAACATTTGTTTTTTCAGTCTTTCAGCAAAATTTGAGATGGCCAATTAATAGAGTGGTGGAGCATTTCGATTCCTTTCCTTGTTTAAGTTGGACAATCTGAAACCACACAATGGTGTCGTGGCGGTAATTCCAGAGGTTATTTAGTGAGCCCTACAAGGACTTTGTCTTTCTGTTGGGTAAGGGTAGAATGAAACACATGAAGATCAAGGAAACGACAACCGGTTACCGTTCAAAGGAAGCCCATCGGCATGAGTCAACTTATGTGCCCACACTCACTTGTGAAATACAATCGAACGAACATTGATTGCATATTGTGTATTAAAAAAATTCTCATTTCTTGACAACAACACATGTGAGTGCGAAGAGGGCAAGAAAAACATTGACGCTTGTCAACTCTGGCAATGGATTAAAAAATCCCCTATAAAGTCATTTTTGGGAGTATAACCATTAATTTGTGTGCTTCATAATGGTGGAGTAAATGAGCCAGGATTAAGTTTGAAAAGTTGTCTAACCCGTGCAAAGGTTAAGATTTTCCTTTAGTGCTTAAGCTTCTATGATATATTGTAGCCATTGAATGTTAACACTGAGCAAAATTAAGGTTTAAGAGAGAGAGAGGTGGGTGGGTGGGAAGGAGGGAGGGAGTGAGGGAGGGAGGGAGAGAGAGAAAGATCTATTGATAAAAAAAGTTGGACGGCAGATGCGCACGAGAAAACTATAGGTATACTTTAACTTGATTAAATCTTTATACTAATTATATATATTGCTCGCGTAGGATGCTTATGAGCTCAGAAATAAAATTTTATTATATTTGGTGAAGCACCGTGCAAATGAAGTTAAAAGACAACGTTTCTGACCTTGTATGAGAACATTTTAAGCACATCAAGCAGATCTTAGCTTGTAACATATAATTAACCGGATAATTACTCTCTGTTTATATACCATCGAATTACATCGCAGGTGACGTGGATTTCAATCATTGCAGGCTATTTTTTTTCTATACATGTGAAATATGATATACATGATATGCGTAATCAAGAAAAAACTCTATCATGTATTCATAGATGTAATAAAATAAATTAATTAAAAGCCCGTGGCAACGCACGGGCCTTCTACTAGTAGGCATAGTCTGTTTGATGCATCAATAGTGTGGACGGCATCGTGTCGAAATAATTTGCTTATGCTCTTCCTCCATCTCGGTGACGCTCTAATTGGTGGCGCTGGGGAGCAGGTGGCTCGGTCTTCTTGCCGGTCTTCAGATTTGGTAAGATTTGTGTCTGATGGTCGGCGCTTCACACTCTCTCGAGTGGTGTTGGTGCCAACTGTTGCGGTCGTGTTTGGTGTTTTGCAATGGGGTACGTGGATGGCGGAATGCAGCGGCGTTCCTCTTCTTCGACCTAGTCGAATGAAGTTGACGATGCTGGGATCTAGCGGACACGGGGAAGAACCCCGGCTGACGTGCCACAAAGTCTCGGTCTCGTCGCTTGCGGCGGTCCGGTTCATCGGCTCGAAAAGCATCATTGTATGCAAAGGTGCTCCTCTAGATCTTGGTATGAATGTGGTTCCCCTCTTTCTTCGACGTTGCCTCAGCGGCGGAGGAGGACGATGGTGGGCGACGTTTGGACATGGCACAAGATTCTGCCGAAGTAAAATTCTAGTTTTACTTCTTGTGAAGTCTTTGATGCAATATTGCAAGACATCTATGTATCTCTTCCGTAATGACCACATATGTACTCCTTGTAATACGTTTGTCTAATGAAATATATGTGGTTATTTCTCAAAAAAATAACGTTTTTTTCCTTCCTTCTTTCGAGGTAACGTGTGTGCGTTAGCTGAGGCATGCACGCACGCATATATGCATGCGTTGACATGATGCACTCGATCATATCAGCTTCTCCTCCTTGTTCGACTAGTACAAACCACGTGTTTGTGTTTGGCCGCTCTATATTCTTCTTCTTCTTCTTCTTCTTCTTGTTTGTTCTGCCGCTGTTCAAACCTTTCTTCTTCTTTTCGGTCAAATCGGCCTATCATACGGAGTGGTGGCATCAACAGGGTCATAAATTAATGAGGGATAGTTCATCATCTACACATAGTCCTGTGTGGAAAATTTTGTGGGGTCTTCAGGTTCCAGCAAAAGTTAAAATACATTGTTGGAGAACACCCCATGGGACTTTACCGACTATTACTGTTCTATCTAACCGACACAGCCCAGTGCCTCATACTTGTCCGATCTGCAAAATTGATTGTGAGGATATTAAACATGCTTGTTTTGGATGTCCGCGGGTTAGAGAGGTGTGGGCAAACCTGGGCATGCTGGAGGATATTATCAAGGCATCTCCAGCGGACAGATCAGGGTCAATCGAATTATAGGAACTTCTTCAAGGGCTGACGCGAAAGATCCCTATCCTGCCTCAACCGGGATCTCGTGAGCCGTTGGCCTCTACTCTTTGGTACACATGGTGGCAGAGGAGGTAGGTTAAGCACGGGGAGGCGATTCAGTCTCCTGCTCAGACAACTTTGTTAGTCGCTGCTTTCACTTCAAATCACAAGGTTGGTCGAAACCTCCTGAGGGCTATGTCAAAATGAACATCGATGCTGCTTTCTGTCTCCGGGAGAAGGGGGCTACTGGAGTTGTGGTCAGAGATGACCATGGACACTTTGTGGCGGCAAGTAACAGCAGAATTGAACATGTAAGCTCGGCAGCTACTGCTGAAGTTAGAGCGTTGAAAGACAGGCTCATCCTGGTAGGTCAAGTTGGATGCGAAAAGATAATTATCAACTCGGACTGTCTGGAAGTAGTCCAAACTATGCATGATGGAGCTTTTTCAGCGACAAAAGTTTCGGCAATATATGAAGAGTGTGTGTTCTTAGCTATGAATTTCTCTCATGTAGTCATAGAACATTGTTCCAGAGAAAGAGGAATATTGTAGCTCATCTGTTAGCTGCCCATGTAGAGGCATCCCATACTTTTGTCTGGAAGGGGGATCCTCCGTGTTTTATTGTATCTAGCCTAGTGGGTGATGTAACTATGTTCGAAATTTAATAAAGCCGCCTTGATGGCTTTTCCCCAACACCAAAAAAATGTTTCTTCTTTTCGAGTTTTTGTACCACGTACACTTAGCTATCTATCTTCTTCTTCTTGTATGTGTTTCTTCTTTTATTATTCTTTTTTATTTGACTTACTCCCCTCCTCCGTAACTAAATAAACAAAGAAAGAAATATAAGAGCGTTTAAACGCCCACTACTTCTCATGTGCGCCCCACGACACGCATTGCCGTCGTCATGCCCCAGTCGAGGGGGGCACATCAAATGCTCCCCGCCGTTCAACGGTCACCAAGCAGCCATAATTAACGAAACAAACGACAGACAAATTTTACCCCAGGCGCACAACGGGCCAGTTCATTACACCCAAGACTTGCAGCGCAGAACACCTAGCTACATGCGCGCGGGTGGCACAACAACAATCAACCTTCTTCTTTCACCTCTCCCATGCCCCGTTGGCAATCGGCGCCGCCTTCACCTGTAAGCCACATCAGCGGTGATGCCGGCCCGGTCCGGCAAGCTAGACCAAATCAAACCAATTAATGGGCTACTAAAAAAAGATGCAAAATATCATTGGGGCATGACTCTCTTGGCAACAACACATCAATATCTTCCTCGTATGCAGCTCCTCGGCGCCCCACGCCAACGAAGAAGTCACCGCCCACACTCTAAATGCAATGCTGGGGGTTGAAGCCGCAGCCGCGCCGCGTGCGCGTCGTGCGTGCGTTCGAACGTGTATGCATGCGCTGACGTCATGCACTCAACTAAGCTAGTACCTAGCTAAACCGAATTACGCACGCCAACTAGCTAGTTTATTATTTCTTTCTTCTTCTTCTTCTTCTTTTTTGATTTTTGGTACGTTACGTGAACGAGCTATCCATCCTCTCCCACGGCCGGCCAAAAAAATAGTGCAGTTGCGCTGTTCGCGGGCAAGGGTATATATAGGCCTCTCTTTAGTCCCGGGTTGTGACTAAAACCGGGTCTAAAGGTCAACATCTGGTCCCGGTTCCAGCCACCAACCGGGACTAAAGGTGCTGGGCCAGGAGCGAGGCCCATTGGTCCCGGATCGTGTCTGGAACCGGGAACAAAGGGGTCAGACGAACCGGGACCAATGGCCACCGAGGCCTGGCCGGCGCCCTGGCCTCACGAACCGGGATTGATGCACCCTTTGGTCCCAGTTCATGAGTAAACCGGGATTAATGCCCTTACCCAGGCCTCAACCACAACCATGTTTTCTACTAGCTAGTGATTGTATGTATATTATCATGCTACTTACACACAAGATATCGGGTGATGTTTTTCAACAGAGAGATTCCTATTAAAAAATTACTGTGGTGTTTATATGTGAATTATCAGCTTTATTATGTGTATATTACCATGCTCCGTGCACACAAGTTACCTGGTATGTTTTTCAACATTTTTTCCATTCAAAGTTAACGATGTTCGTAGGTGAGTTATCAATTTAGCCTATATTACCATCATATTTACATAGAAGCTATATATCAGGGTATATATTTTCCATCAATTTTCAAGCCATGGTGAAAAGTTACCATAGTATTTACAGTGGTGCGTTTTCATAACTTTTCCCTGGCTCAAAATTACAATTGTATTTTGTGTGTGTAAAATTACCGCATAAAAATCCCCGGTATGAGTGCAAAAGTAGCTCTTTAAAAAATCTCCACTTATAGTCGTGAAGGAGAAGGGCATGGTTTGGTGGGAAAGTAGAAAAAAATTGGGTTGTTACGCTAGTACGAAAACAGTGTAGCTCATATCTAATCTAAACATGGAGGTGCTCATGGTTATCTAGTTTCTTCTTCTAAAGAAGGAGTCTGCGGTTGTGATGGTGCGTTTGTAGGTTATCGTTTGCCTCCACCCTCAATTGATTTTTTTCTCCCCTAACCACTTAAATATCCCCCTCGCCACCGACTTGTATTCCCCACGGGTCGAACCGTGGACAGAAAACCAGAAAAAACAGAAAACAAAAACTACGTACTTCCTCCCTCCCGGATCCCACAATCCCTAGGCTCCCTCATCTACCCTTCTCTCCCCACAGCCGCCGCCACACCCCAGTCCCCGGCCGCTCCCTCCAGCCATCCTCCCCTATCGCTGCTCCCTAGCCGAGTGTCGCTAGATCCATCTCACCAATTCCTGTTGTTGGGGAACGTAGTAATTTCAAAAAAATTCCTACGCACACTCAAGGTCATGGTGATGCATAGCAACGAGAGGGCAGAGTGTGTCCACGTACCCTCGTAGACCGAAAGCGGAAGCGTTATGACAACGAGGTTGATGTAGTTGTACGTCTTCACGATCCGACCGATCCAAGTACCGAACGGATGACACCTCCGAGTTCAGCACACGTTCAGCTCGATGACGTCCCACGAACTCCGATCCAGCAGAGCTTTGCGGGAGAGTTCCGTCAGCACGACGGCGTGATGACGTTGTTGATGATGCTACCAATGCAGGGCTTCGCCTAAGCACCGCTACGATATTACCGAGGTGGAATATGGTGGAGGGGGGCATCGCACACGGCTGGGAGAGATCAACAGATCAACTTGTGTGTCCTAGGGTGCCCCCTGCCCGCGTATATAAAGGAGCAAGGGGGGAGGCCGGCCGGCCCTTGGGGCGCGCCAAGGAGGGGGGAGTCCTCCTCCTAGTAGAAGTAGGACTCCCCTTTCCTAGTCCAACTAGGAAGAGAGAAGGGGGAAGGAAAGAGAGGGAGAGGGAGAGGGAAAGAGGGGCCGCGCCCTCCTCCCCTAGTCCAATTCGGACTCCTCATGGGAGGGGAAGCACCACCTCCTGGGCTGCTGCCCTCTCTCTCCCCTTAGGCCCACTAAGGCCCAATACTTCCCCGGGGGGTTCCGGTAACCCCTCCGGCACTCCGGTTTTCTTTGAAACCACCCGGAACACTTGCGGTGTCCGAATATAGCCGTCCAATATATTGATCTTTATGTCTCGACCATTTCGAGACTCCTCGTCATGTTCGTGATCATATCCGGGACTCCGAACTACCTTCGGTACATCAAAACACATGAACTCATAATACCGATCGTCACCGAACTTTAAGCATGCGGACCCTACGGGTTCGAGAACTATGTAGACATGACCGAGACACGTCTCCGGTCTATAACGAATAGCGGAACCTGGATGCTCATATTGGTTCCTACATATTCTACGAAGATCTTTATCGGTCAAACCGCATAACAACATACGTTGTTTGCTTTGTCATCGGTATGTTACTTGCCCAAGATTCGATCGTCGGTATCTTAATACCTAGCTCAATCTCGTTACCGGCAAGTCTCTTTACTCATTCCGTAATGCATTATCCCGCAACTAACTCATTAGTCACATTGCTTGCAAGGCTTATAGTGATGTGCATTACCGAGAGGGCCTAGAGATACCTCTCCGACAGTCGGAGTGACAAATCCTAATCTCGATCTATGCCAACCCAACAAGTACCATCAGAGACATCTGTAGAGCACCTTTATAATCACCTAGTTACGTTGTGATGTTTGGTAGCACAGAAAGTGTTCCTCCGGTAATCGGGAGTTGCATAATCTCATAGTCATAAGAACATGTATAAGTCATGAAGAAAGCAATAGCAGCAAACTAAAACGATCAAGTGCTAAGCTAACAGAATGGGTCAAGTTAATCACATCATTCTCCTAATGATGTGATCCCGTTAATCAAATGACAACTCATGTCTATGGTTACCAAACTCAACCATCTTTGATCAACGAGCTAGTCAAGTAGAGGCATACTAGTGACACTATGTTTGTCTATGTATTCACACATGTATTATGTTTTCGGTTAATACAATTCTAGCATGAATAATACATTTATCATGATATGAGGAAATAAATAATAACTTTATTATTTCCTCTAGGGCATATTTCCTTCACCTGCCGTCGCCATCATCCTCTGCTCGATCACGCCAGCTTTCACGATTTGGATGTCTCTCCTAGGAGGAGTCGGCATTTCGTACTCATCGCAGGTGGCGGCGGCTCTTAGCAAGGGGGCATTCGGAAGAGCAGGTGGCGCGTACAAGGTCGCATGGAGGTCCAGTGACCCGAACTTCGCGTCCACCTGTCAGATAGGGTATCGATTTTCGATCCAGGCGATCAATCGAGTCCTTTGCTGAGGTATAGTGGGTGCGTGCGTTCGTCTTTTGGTTGTTCCTTGGAGATTATTTTTTAATCTGTCAATTATGACTTGTTAGTAGGATGCTGTTTGCAGAATTTAGGTTATATTTTTTGTTGTGATCCATTGGGAGGCATACAGGTGCTTAGATTTTGATATTTTCAGGTGCATACAGGTGCTTATATTCGAGATGACAACCAAGGCTACTTAAGCATTAACATTTGTATAGACAGTATGCGTTAAAACAATTAGTGCCAGCAATAATTGCAACCTTTTATTTCTAGAGTCACAAATAAGCTTTATTTGAAATGTTCATATATTTATCTCAATTGTAGTCACAAAATAACCTGATTATTTTTGTCTTCTATATTATCTGTTTTTCAGCCAGCATGTTCTAACACTGAATTTCTTAGATAATTTGGTGATGGATCAGATTCAGAGATGGTGGAGATCCAAACCTTAGTGGCTATATTATTGTAGCAGCAATGCTACGAGTAGATGGCATGCACTTGACTATTTTTCTTTTTCGTGCACCCGGAAGCGTGTCCTGCCTCTGCCTCGACTCAGGCGCATCCCTCGCTGACAACTCCTGGTAATCGACACCCCCACATGATGCTTTCTTTTTCCCCATAAAGTAATATGTTCCTCCACCGCCCTTATATTTCCCTTGATCTATTAGCTTGTCGATTCAGTTCTCTATTTTCAGCATATGTTTCTTGTTCAACATGTCATTTAGGTTTTGATTTTTCTTTGAAGACTTATTATAGCACCTCTAGATTTTGATCATACATGAAAATTTGTCAGGTTGCAGAAATTCTTGATTTTATGGTACAACCAAATAGCTGTGCCGAGTTGAATTCTGCTTATGCAACATCTTTGTGTTTGCAGAAAAATAATGGTGTTGATAAAAAATCAGTTATTAATTCTTGATATGTTTGTGGATTCCATATTGTGGATGTGAATTATACTACATTCTCACGAAAACCTTTTATTCCTGCTCTTTGATTATAATACTGCGATCACGCCGATGAGGGATTGTTCTGTGGTGGTCATCTGGCCCTGGTTTGTGCTATGATTTCTTGTACTATTGAGCTATGAATAGGCAGGATTAACTCTGGTCTAGCTTGGTAATTGCTTGTTATTACACCATGGTTTGGGCTGTTACTATCAGAATGTGCCATTGGTTGAACCTAGGGCATGGTTTCAAACTATATGGTGGTAGGTTCTGTTTGTTTTGAATTTTGATGATAATAGGAGGGCACTTGCTTGGCCTGATTAGTTGTCTTGTGGCATGCATCTGATGATAAGTAGGCTCTACTTAGGGCTGGCTCTTTGTTTTCTATATAATTGATAATGAACAAATCTATTTGGTCCTGCTCTAGGATGGTTTAATTTAATTAGTGTTTCTCAACACATCTGCCATTCTGTTGCTCTAAACTTGTCTCTTTAGCAGTCTTACTTGACTCTCTATACTTATCAGGTCATGTTTTAAAGTGATTTCTAGCTACTGTTTATCTACACTTATTGTCCATTTCATAGGGTGTCGAACGTACATGATAGTCACTTAACTTCTGTTGACTTCCGCATATATTTCTCCAGCATGTATAAGTATATAGCCCACACCATGTGGGGCGAGGAGATTGGCCCCTTCCATTGTGTGGTGAAATCTGATTTGGCTTCTCCCCAACTGACTCATTCATGCAGGTAATTTGCTCTGATCGTTCTGCTGTAGCTTCTCTGCTAATACCGTGCTGAACATTGGGAAAGGTTCATATGACAAATTCAATGCTTCCTTGTGTTAGAGTATGTAACTGGCCTAATGGGCCTGGGCTGGCGGTATAGCCCGTTAGTCTTAGGGTTAATTAGAGATAAGTGTCGCTTGCTTAGGGGTCAAGTAAACCTCTCTATATAAAGAGAGGAGATGTATCAATCTAATCAAGTAAGAATTAAGAAGGAAATCCCTTCCCTCTTGCCCGGCCGTGGGCAAAAAGGCCCCCGGCCGGCCCTCTCACGCCCTCCTTCTAGCAGCGCCATAACACCTTGCAAGATAATATATTGTGATGCCATATTTTGTCCACTTTTCTTGCACAAGTTGTTACATCAAGCAACGGCGAATACTTTTATTGATTAGCCTCTCTGATCTATGTCCTAAAATACCGGCTATGTGTTACTTTTCTCATGATTTATGTTTAGAAAATATATTCTACCTATGACAGTAGTTATAGCATCCATGGTGTTGTAGAGTCATTTTATCAGTATCACATATCTATTCAATTACTGAAGTTGAGGAGCAGGCGAGCAGGTGACACATGATCCCACTTCGCTAATCGCAGCCAATAAGTTTTTAACAAGGTGCTTGGGTAATTATGCTCCTTCCATTGAAACTAGGCCTGGCAGAACTGTGTTCAGAAATAGTCACATTCCACACAGTACCAGTGTTTCTGCAGTTCTGAATGTGAACATTGTTGTCATGAGCACGATTGGTTGACCCGGGGGGTCGTCTTTATGGACTCATGAGGGCTGCCGCGCTGTCTGCTAAAAATCAAATGGCCTGAGGCGGGCAGCTGCAGTGGCCACTAAAAAAGCTGGTCCCGCTTTGGAGTTTGGTAGGCAGCCGCATCGCGCGCATCGTGAACTACTCTAGATTACAAGTATATTCTTATGTACATCTTCATTTGATTAAAAAAAAATTGTCTGTACATTTTCGGGTGAAGTTTTTTATTTTGATTTTAAAGCCGGTGTAGGGTCTGGTTGTGCATTTTTCACAATGCGGTTTGGCCACATCTATGTCTTGAAAGTGTTTTTTCCCTTATAGTACCTTCATGAGATTTTGACTTCTTACCCTAACTGAATTATGACATTGCAGATTCTGGGTGCAAAGCCCCAATAATACTTCCATCCGCAGCAACAAACTCTGGTAGAGTTAACTCGGGTCAGCATATGGCATGAAGCTTTGGAGTTTGCACAAAAGGTACTTGCACTAAGAGGTAATTTCCAGTTAAAATATCTCCTCTATTTTGGTTTAAGAGCATGTCATGATGTTACTTTTGATTTGTATATAACTTGTGTTTTCTTTAAACATTTGTTAGTCAAAAAGTAGTTTATAAGACTCGTAGAAAAAATGAGTGTATTTGGACCCAGATGGAAACATAGGCAGATTTGGAGCAGGGTGACATAGGAGCAGACTGGTGTAGCAATGATCAAAAGAGTTTAAGTGGAAGGGCTTGTGGAAAAAGAGATGGAATGACAGTGATGCAACCTTGTCGTGTGATTGTTGTATGTATATTTGAGGTCCATAGAAAAAGAAGTATTAGTGAGGTAAAGTGATGGAGACACATCTTAGGTGGAGATGGAAGGAGACCCCGGAGACAAATAGAGCATTATTCGTAGTCAGTTTGGGAATGAACATGTGGTGGAAAGAATGTTTCCATGTCAATGTGCCCCTTTTTTTTATTTGTAATAAGGTGAGGTGCATTATATCTCATCATTTGTTGATGGTGTTCCATGTTTCATATGTAGTAGTGCGAGACAAAAAAGCACCGACATAGAAGCTACATGCAGAGTTAAGGGGTAATAGATTGAGAGGATGATTGATGTATGGACAAAGAAGGCGATGGATGACAAGTTCAACGGGGAAGAGATGCTAGAGGGGTGCATGCTGTTTGTTGGAACAGAGAGGAAGATACTTGCGTTTGTGTTGTGGTTGAATATTTGTGTGCAATGTATTTGTCCGTGTGAGTAAAATGAGTATTGTTTACAAATTCATTTGTTGGCTCGTGGCAACGCACGGGCATTCTACTAGTGAAATATTAAGAGATCACATCCTTCAAGGTCACGTCCTTCCCTCTAAAAAAAAGAGATCACATCCTTCAAGGTCAAAGGTTCGACTCCTACTGGCTCCTCTTTTCGGCGAAATTAGCCACGATTACGATTGAATGCAGCAAAATCAGTGCCGCCAGATTATAATCAATCACCATTTAATGCTACGACAATACTCCCTCCTTTCCGGTTTATAGGGCTTATCTCAAAATTTTAGTTTTTACATTTTATAAGGCTCAATTTGGTTGTTTCCCATTACATGTTCAGATTTCAAGATGAATTAAGTCATTGCATGCAAGTATTAAGAGAAAATTGACCAATGCATGTACTTTATGCATGCATGCATTGCAATTAATACATTGGTAAACATAATGTTTTGAGGAAAACAAGAGCATTAATTGGGTGCTTTTGTAAACTACAAAAAGTATTCCACCACTCACCATCTACCTTGGTTGGTGAGATTTTTGAATTAAGCCCTATAAACCAGAAAGGAGGGAGTAGAGCCGCGAAATCCGATTGCGATATCTTTTTTGGGGGAAATTAGCCACTCTTACGATTTAATGCAGCAAAATCAGTGCCGTCAGATTGTAATCAATCATCATTTAATGCTACGAAATAGAGCCACGAGATCAGATTTTGATATAATGGAGGAAAATTAGTGGCGATTTAATACCAGCGAAATTAGTACCGTGAGATCGGGATCAGACGAAGATCGGATCGTTCGGATTTGTAAAATCCATACGTTCAGATTTTAGCTTTTCCGTTAAATCATATAGTTTTGCAACACAAATGTGAACATTTGGTCAACAACAAAAATTAACCTTGATGTACACAGGGTTGCTGTTGTACTATCTCAGTTACTGAGCAAGGCAAACTCAAACGCACCTAGAATTTTCCATCAGCAGCTATAAGGAGAAACGTGTGACAAGATAAGAGTCTTCTGTTTTTGAGGAGTAAATTTCGTCTGATATTTTCAAAGCACAAACGTTGTGCATAAGTTGCCTGCCGAGCCCTCCCAGTCTTATATAAGAACCCCATGGCCGATGAGGAGAGGAAGTGAGGTGCGGCCAGAAGAAACTTCGCTCAGAGTTGTTCGCTCCTGTTTGTGGTTCTACACCAAGTAACCATGGCGACCACTGTGGCGAGACTCCTGCTCGCGGTGACCATGGTTTTTCTCCTCGCCGCGCCCGCGGCGAGTGGTGGCACCATCACCATGTCGTTCGCCTCGGAGGAGGTCACGTCGGAGGAGGCCCTCCTCTCTTTGTACGAGCGGTGGGCGCAACACTTCGGAAAGGCTCTCCCAAGCGGAGGAGCACTTGGCAGCACCCGCTTCGCCGTCTTCGCGGAGAGTGTCCGGCTCGCGCACCAGCGTGGCCCGGGAAAACTCAAGCTCAACGAGTTCGCTGACACCGCCCTCAATAACGACCACAACATCCGCTGCTACATTCCGATGGCGCAAGCCGTCGTCCCAGAGGGCCAGCGGAGAAAATACCCAGATCCACCGTTGTCCGCGGACTGGCGCTCCGCGGGCGCCGTGACGCCGGTGATGGATCAAGGGACGCACTGTGGAAGCTGCTGGGCTTTTGCAACCGCATCGGCCATCGAAGGCCTTTACAAGATCGAGCACGGGGACCTGATCTCGCTATCGCCCCAACAGCTCGTAGACTGCGACGGCAGCAACAGGCACTGTGGAGGTGGCACCCCGGCCGAGGCATTCCAAACCATTTCACTTGGTGATGGCATCTCGCGATGGGCGGACTATCCGTACAAAGGTGTTAAGGGCTGGTGCTACCCGGCCCGCAAAGGCGTGGGCATCAGGGGCTGGGAGCGTGTGGAGCCGCGGGACGAGACGGCGCTCATGTGGGCGGTGTTCAAGCGCCCCGTCACGGTAGGGGTCGACGCCAACAGCACGGCCTTTATGCAATACCGCGGTGGCCTCTTCGACGGGCCCTGCAATACCACTCTCGGCCACGCCATGACCCTGGTTGGGTATGGAACTACCGGACACAGCGACCCTTACGGCGAGCCGGAGGGAGTCGACTATTGGCTCCTCAAAAATACCTGGTCCACGGCGTGGGGCGAAGCCGGCTATATGCGGCTCCGGCGCGGTGCCGAGGCCAAAGGTGGGGTGTGCGGGGTAATGCTCGAGGCCACCTATCCGATCCATTCCTATGCGCTATTTTAATTATAGAGGAAAGAACGTGCCTATATATGAGCTTTAACTAAATAACTACTCCCTCGGTCTCATAATGTAAGAGCGTTTTTGGGTACGAAGGGAGTAGTATAGTTAGTGATGAAATGGAATAAATTAAAGCGAGCCACTCGTTGGTTGTACGCAGGGGCAGAATATAAGATGGTAGCCAGAGATTCCAGTGGGGAGACCGATCTCGTTGGCGCGAACGGTAGCATGAGCGACGTCGGATTCCATGAGATCATGCGCTCCTCTATCCTTGTTTCTTTCCTGCATTGTTCTCTTCTCCACCCCTCGTTATCATCCATAAGCCACCGCTTCTTTATTCTACGTCTTTCACTACGCGCTGCTCCCTGTCATTGCAAGCGCTCCATTCCTCGATCTCCACCATGACTCACCTTCTCTTCCTTCACCAGCGTGAGCCGTGAGGCACAGGGGTGCGGCACTGCTACTGTAAACGTACCACCGATGCTTGCTGCTAGGGCGAGCGACCACATGGGAAGAAAACGGCAACACATACCAACGCCTCCTTCTGCCTCTCCCTTCCGACCCACGACATGACGTATTGGCACGGGCGAGGTGACGATGCCCACGACGGTTTTTGCACACAGGTGCTATGACGGCAGCAGATCGTTTGCGATGACCTGAGGAGCTCAGACGTGGGGCGCGGCAAGCTTTGAGCGGCACCAGCCGATGCTTCAATCGACGACGAAATGTTCTCTGAGCATGTGACGGCATAGCATGGGGGGCGTTGTCAGAGGGGATGCACAAGATGACTCTTCAAGTGGAGACACGAGAGGGTTGGATGGTGTCTATGGCGGGGGTAGGAGGCACGCGCGAGGTACCGGTTTGCAGCTCTAACGGCGAGCATGTGCTACTCGGTAGGTGGAAGTGGTTTGCAGCTCTAACGCACAGGGTTGAACGGCCTGCGTAGTGCCAATCCAACGGCACAAAGCGTGGGGATCTGGCCTTCTAGGCGGTAGAAAAAGTGTTTGTCGAGCACCCGACAACTAGAACTTGGGAACCTGTCCTTTGCCCGGAGGGTGTGGGCCAAGTACCCTAAGCCGAGAGCTAAATTCAGCACACGTTTTGCCAAGTTTCAACTGGTTTTGCCGAGTTTTTTGTGCACTTTGAAAATACAATAATTGCAATAGTCACCAAAGGCACAACCTCGGTGATGTGGCTTGTCGGTGAGTGCGCCGCGGTGCTGCTAATATGTCCTCTGGACCGGTGATTCAAGGAAACGATGAAACAAGAAGAGCTAAGCGCTTTAAGATTTGGGAACGTCACATGATGGGGAAAGAGAATGATTTACCCTTTTAACTTAATGAAAAAGGTCTATTTTAATATTCACTACTAATTTGTGTCAAATTGTGTAAAACATTTCAATCTCGATATACGCCAGGTGAGGCCAACATGGATGCACACATGTAAAATAGATGGTTACATAGAAAATTAGACTACATGTATAAATAAGAGAAAAGGAAGTTTATGCCAAGGCCAATTCATTATGTAAAATATAAAACGCGTACAAACAATCCATTATTGACACGTGCGTATTGAACCTAACATGGGAGATTACATAGAATATGAAGTGCATACAACAAATCCATCATTGACACGTGCATATTGACTCCAACATGGGTGCACACATGTAAAAAACATGGTTACATAGAAATTAGACTGCGTGTATAAATAAGAAGAGAAGGGAAACTTATGCAAAGGCGTATTCAGAAGACCACAATTTTTTCATAATTTTTGTGAAACCGAAAAAATATGAATTTTGAATTTTTCAAAAAGTCCGGCGTCCATGAAGGCCGAGCTCCAATTTTTTTCATATCAAAGTTTGGATTAGGATATAAAAAAATCCAAGCCTACCCAAATAACCGGCAGTTATTCTGGTAAGAGACAGAATTAAAATGATGTTTTTTGCTATAAATGCAAGGCTTCTAGGTGGAAAGATAAAATGCACGAAACCAAGCTAACTAAAGAGGAAAGAAAGAGAGCTACGCAAATGAAAGTTCTGAGATACTTTCCAATCAAAGAGTGGCTCAAAAGGATATTCATGTGAAAAGAAATAACAACTCTAGCTCAATGGCATGATAAATAATCCAAATTCGAGACATATTTTCTCCAATTTTTCATATGTTCACCATAAAAAATAATTGGTTTCTCTGTCTCCCACTGCGTTGCCGTCAGTTCGCCTCGTCTCCTTTGGCCTTAGGGCCATGGGGGTGCGGTGGATCCCGACCCTTGCCGACTGGAGGGCTCCATTTTTAGACGGATCTTTGAGCTTTCTTAGGTTTGTGTCCTGCTCAGGAAGCGAGATGGCGGCGGTTCCCTGAAGATGGAATAAGGTCCTCCCCGTCTAGCCCCCGTCCCGGTGGTGCATCTAGCATCGCTGATGGGCGTGTGGAGGTGTGTATCTAGCAGATCAATGTTTGATGGATCTGCTCGGATTTGGTTGTCGTTCGTCTGTTTTCAGGTTGGATCCTTCTGATCTACGCTACACTTCATCAGTGGTGTTTGCTGTTCCGATGCGCTGGTCCTATGGGGCCTTAGCACGGCAACTTCTCGATTGTCTACTACAACAAGTTTTGTCCGTCTCCGACGAGGGAGGGGCGATGACAGCGGCTCGCCTACGACTCGCCTCAGTGCTTGTAGTCGTCGCTAGGTCGTCTACTAATCTGGAGGTAATTTTTATTATTTATGGTATTCGTTGTATTGCCATGATTGAAGATGAATAGATCAGAAGTTTTCTCACAAAAAAAAAGACTTTCTACGGAAGGTGGTACTAAATCTAGAAAGGTAAAAAAGTTTGTCTAGAATTCCGTATGTGGTGCGCACTTAGTCATGTCTTTCGGGTCATGAGTTCGGTACTCCGGTCCTTCAACTCGTCTTTTTTTTGTATTTGTACTCAGGCCTTAGAAACACATGTCGTTTCGTTGCCTGGGCTTTTCAGAACCCATGCAACTTAGCCAGCCCAACTACCTGGGAAATAAGGGGAACCATATTTTAAATAGTCTGACATTGCTCCTTTACATATAGTGATACCAATGTATATATGTGTGCGAAACTACATGTAGTAAGCTGGATGAACGATGGATGGATTAAGCTGGACGAAGGATGGATGGATTAGTACATGCTAGCTAGCTGGAAAAGGGCCCTGAATTTCTTGAGAAAAAGAAAAGACCCAACTACGTGAGCTAGATACATGAAAAATAAAAGACCCGCCTCTTCCATATTATGGAACTTCATGCCTTAAATCCCCATGGGAAAATGGATTGAATAAGTTGCGGGCATTCTCTGATGTGTGGTGACCTAACAAAACCCAAGACCTAAGTCAATGAGTTAGACATAAGTTTTTTCTCGATCAATAAGTGGAACAATAGCGGATTGATTACTTCAGAGGTGGCTATACACTTAATAGATAGCTGTTTACTTGGGATTTGATGACATACTCAAGCTTTAAGACGAGGGCATAAGTTTTTTCTCGTACCCGTGCTAATGTGGAAAAGAAATAGCTGACCGATCAGGTGTACCTCTGTTTTTCAGTTATGGACAGTCACAATGCCCGCCCGTTTCTTCCAACGAAATTGGGGGACAGTGAAGCAAGAGATTGTGGCGGCGGTGAATATTTTTTTTTTTGAGGAAGGAAGAATGCCGGATGGTGTTAATGAAACCAGTATAGTTTTGATTCCAAAATGCAGCCAGCCGGAGACTTTAAAAGATTTCCGGCCTATTTCACTATGCAATGTGATTTATAAGATTGTTTCTAAATGCATGGTGAATAGGTTGAGGATGATTCTCAACGAGGTAATTTCTGAAAATCAAACCGCATTCGTCCCTGGACGCTTGATTTCAGATAATGCAACAGTGGCGTTTGAGAGTATGCATCACATCCAGCAGGATCGAAACCCGGATTTATGGCGAGCTGTGCATATAAATTGGATTTATCCAAAGCTTATGACTGCGTCGACTAGTGCTTTTTGGAGGGAGCTATGAGGAGGATAGGATTCCCTGATAAATGGATACGATGGGTGATGCAATGTGTTACAACTATATGGTTTGCGGTAAATTTTAATGGGAAACTTCTGGATTAGTTCTCGCCGAGGAGAGGGTTAAGGCAAGGTGACCCACTATCGCCGTTTTTGTTCTTGTTTGTGGCTGACTCGCTGTCGAGTTTGATTCAGGATGCAGTGCAAAATCAAAACTTGAGCTCCGTGGTGATATGTAGGACGGCGCCTGCGGTCTCACACCTTTTGTTTGCTGATGACACATTGCTTTATTTGAAGGCAACAGGGGAGCAGGCAGGGATAGTGAATAGCATTATTTCTCGGTATGCAAGAGGCACTGGCCAGCTTGTAAACCAGATGAAGTGCGGCATTATGTTTGGGGAGGCTTGCCCACTGGATCTCCGTACTTTAGTTAAAAATACTTTGGGGGTGATCAATGAGCTCTTTGAGGATCGGTATTTGGGACTGCCAGTGCCGGAAGGGCACATGAGCAAGGGGAAATTTCAGTCCTTGGAGGCGATATTGAGCAAAAAACTTGTTGATTGGGGGGAGAAGCAATCTTCTTCAGGAGCAAAAGAAACTTTGAAATAGTCTGTCGTGCAGGCAATTTCATCTTATATTATGAGTGTGTTTAAATTGCCGGCTGCTGCTTGTGATGACCTTACATGTATGATTAGGAGTTATTGGTGGGGTGTGGAGAATGGAAGGCACAAGACTCACTGGATTGCATGGGAGAAAATGATACGCCCAAAGAATCAAGGTGGTCTTGGCTTTCGTGATATGAGAATGCTCAACCAGGCTCTGTTAGCACGGAAAGCATGGCGGCTAGTGGACAGACCGGATAGTCTATGTGCGAGATTGATGAAGGCAAAATATTACAGACGAGGGAACTTACTTGATACAGTTTTCTCGGGTAATGCATCTCCGGCGTGGCAAGGAATAGAACATGGTCTGAACTTGCTGAAGAAGGGTATAATTTGGAGAATTGGCAATGGGAAAAATGTAAAGGTACGGCGAGATCCATGGTTTCCGCGAGGGGGATCACGAGGACCTCTGACAGACAAAGGGACATGCAGGTTCACTAGGGTGGAACAATTCTTACTGCCAGATGGAACCTGGAACGAGGAGAGGCTAAATGACCACTTTATACAGGCTGATGTTAATGAAATTTTGAAGATAAAAGTGTCCACAAGGGTGATAGAAGACTTTCCGGCATGGCATCCAGAAAAGGATGGTCGCTTTAGTGTTCGAAGTGCGTACCATCTAGCTGTTGCGGAACATTTACAAGGACAGGGTGGATCTGCTACGAGCACAAGACCTGATGGAGACCGACCAGTTTGGCGTATGTTTTGGAAAATCAATGTGCCACAGGAAGTTAAAATATGTGCATGGAAACTACTTCGTGATGGCTTGCCTACAAGGCAAGTTAAAAAACAAAGGCATTTGGAGCTCTATGATCAATGCCAGAGGTGTGGACGTACAATCGAGGACGCCATGGGAGAAGTACGGTCTATGCCAGTGAAGGAGACAATTGTTAATTCTGGGGTGGAATGGTTATTCGACTTGCTGGTCACACTTACTGATGAGGAACGTACAAGGGTACTGATGATAATTTGGAGGTACTGGCAAGTGAGAAACGATATGTTGCATGACAAAGTACCTGCTACTGTGGACGCAACTAGGAATTTTTTGCAAAGCTATGTTCTGTCCCTGGAACAAATAAAGATGACCGATGGAAAGGATTTAGAGAAAGGAAAAGGGATTACTTTTGAAGAAAGCGCCATAAGCTGCAGATCACAGCGGAAGATTCCGAAGGAAACAAAGGTATATATGGCCTCACCCGCCTGAAGGTTGGCTGGCAGTATCTACTGATGGTTCTTTTGGAACATGCGATAGTGGCGCAGGCACATCAATGATTACTCGAGATAGCAGCGGAAGACATGTTCTTTCTGCTTGTTGGTTTGTGCCTCACTTCAAAGATGCGTTTGAAGCTGAACTTCTGGCAATTAGAGAGGGAGTCCGGGCAGCATTGACGAATTCCACGGCACCACTTCAGGTGCAACCTGATTGTGCTGCAGTTGTGAAGATGCTAAAAGAGAAGGAGAAGAATGAGTCATACCTGGGCCATGTAGTGGAGGAAATTAAGGAGATGTTAGGAGAGAGAGAGAGAGAGAGAGAGAGAGAGAGAGAGAGAGAGAGAGAGAGAGAGAGATTGTTCTTTTATGTATTGATCGTTTGCAGAATAGGGCTGCAGATCGACTAGCCTATTTGTCAAGAGCGGAGCGTCGAACCGAGTTGTGGTTGTCGGACGCCCCTGGTGCTCTGATTAGCCTTCTGGCTACCGATTGTAATCCTATCAGTAACTAAATAAAGCTCCCTTTTTCACCGCAAAAAAACAATGCTGCAGACAATGGCAAGCCAAAAAAACAAAAGACTATAATCTATTTGAAGTTGGTCATAATACAGAACTTGAAATATGTATATGTTGATCATGCGTATTGCTCAGAACAAGAAACAATACCGGATAAGGACTTACTCATCTATATCATCATCATGTGTAGATCATCCGCTGTTTGCATACTGCACCTGCATCTTCTTTTGACCAAGCACCCAAATTACTTTCACTGCCGAACACAACAATCAGTGACATGACAAATTTACCAAAACATCATAACGAGCAAAGAAATCCATGCAGCATCAAGATCCAGGTGAGATGAGCACAATGCGGACGGATCAAATTGACATGGTAAAGACTTAATGGAAGGCGAAACAGTTCAGCTTTCAGATTCCGTTCAGCAAGAACCCCGGATCGATAAGCGATACTACCGACAACGACAACCATGAACCATTACATACAGGACGCAACTCGGCAACACGACAGGCTCCCTCTGATCCAATGCAGCGTGTGCTAGCTACTCCTCATCGGCAGCGGCGGTCTCCTCGGCGGCGGTGGTCTCCTCGGCAGACTTCTTTGTGGACTTGGGGGCGTCCTTCCACTTCTTGGTCGGCTTGGAATCCTTGTCAGCCTTCTCGGCGGTCTTCTTCGGGAGCAGCACGGGGTTGATGTTGGGCAGCACGCCGCCGTGGGCGATGGTGACGCCGGCGAGCAGCTTGCCGATCTCCTCGTCGTTGCGGATCGCGAGCAGCAGGTGGCGAGGGGTGATGCGCGTCTTCTTGTTATCCACGGCCGCGTTGCCGGCCAGCTCCAGGACCTGCAGACGCCCAACCAAAAACGAAATCGGCCATCTGGTGAGGCGAGCACGAGAAGAACAGGGCGGGAGCCGGACAAGGCAGACGCTCGAGGACGGGGAAGATCGACCGCGCTTACCTCGGCGGCGAGGTACTCGAGGACGGCGGCGAGATAGACGGGGGCGCCCTTCCCGATGCGCTGCGCATAGCGGCCCTGCTTGAGGTAGCGCCCGATGCGGCCGACCGGGAACTGGAGCCCGGCCTTGACGGATCGCGTCACGGCCTTCTTCCTCTGGCCCTTCCACCCGGCCATCTTCCCCTCCTTCTCTCCGGCGACGTGGGCAGGAGGGTTTGGCGGCGGCGGCGGCGGCTGGATCGGATTGCGCTCGCTACTTCGATTTGGTGGATTGGATGGGCGGCGAGGGGCGCGGGTTTTATAGGCTGGGCGCGATCTGTGGGAGGGTCTAATCCACCAATCAGAACGCACGGATATTTCCTCTTTTCTTCTTTCCTCTTTTCACCGTTTTTTGCCGTGGGAAACAAACGGAATTCGAAATTTGGGGAACCGGGACAAAGGATAAACATAGAGGGGTGGGTCGTACTATTCATTTACAGCTTGTTTGGCACTTTCGATCTCATTTCATTTGCTTGCAAATGAAATGAACTGAAACGCCATTTCTGTAAACCTCCTTTGGCACCCTGCTAGGTTTTCATTTTAATTGGTGGAAATGGATGAAAACTCATTCTTACGAGGATTTCATTTGGTGGGATTTTGACTGCACTTCAAATTTTCTTGTCTGACTATCATGCGATTTGTGTAATGCATGTCATATGTTGTTTGGCTGCTATTTTGAATTGTAACCATAAATGATCAGCATGCACATCTCAATATGTACATTCAACACATTTACAATATAAAGAGGATAATCAACCAAAAAAAAACAATTTTGCATTTTTTTCAACTATCAAGATCAAAAAGATCTGGCCGCATCATCTTCACACATTCAAATATGTCAAACATAATCATATAAAATGCAGATCGGAATAGTGACAAGATCTCTGAAAGACCATTAAAGGGTTAAACTTGCGTTCATCGAAAACCAGTATCTTCAAAGGTTCATAGTTTGTATTAAGCATGGTATGGATTAGGGAGGATAAAAGACTAAAACTTGCCATTCCAGATGCATTAGGAAAAAAATATATGTTTGGATCCAAAGAAGAGGCTTGAACTTGCAAGTGGATCTTGGTTTGAACTTGGTTCGTATTTGTTACCCTGCAAACATCATAGCAAGCATGTAAGCAAACTAACTAAAGTAGTTATAAAATATAAAGCTTCTAAAACACCATCTTAATTTAGTAATTGGCACAATTGGAAAGCCATATATTTTCTTCTATACAATAAGCTAAAATACACCAAGATCAGCAAAACCGACTTGATGTCTAAATACAAAATTCATGTCTTGCTGCACAGCTTACAAAGCCAAAAGTATAAGAGCTTGGTTCAAACAACCTACAAAGTTCATTTCTTGCAATAGGGGATTCGGGTACAGAAATAGCACTACTTTCAACCATGACTTTACAGAGCAAGGTGTAAGACCTTCTGATCGCTCACACAACACATCAACATATGGTTTGGATATGCCTTTCTGTTGTAGAAAGCACACATGTATTTCTCCTTGTTCTAGTAGTAACTGATCACTTCCAAAGTACTAGGAAAAAACCAACAAAATGGTGTCAAAATAGTGCAAAGGATAGTAATAATACTCTCTCAAGCCTGAACCCAATGCTTCCCAGAATGTCTGGAATAAAATAACACTTGCCAAATTTGAACCAGATAATGCAACAATTTAAGGTAATAGATTTTGAAACTGTGCAAAACCAGCTTTGGAGACGGAGGAGAATGTGGAGAAAACGGTGCTCGGGTTACGATGGAGCTGAGGGAAGGTGCCACGGGCAGCAGGCAGTAGTGACTGCGGGTTATGTGGCCGTCATCGAATTATCCTGAGAGGTACGCTTGCTAGACTAAATTTAGTCCAAGGGGTTGGTTCTGAAGGGCTGGAAAGTTATAATTTGAAGGACTTACGTGTACAAGGAATCTACTAGCTATGGGTTAAAGCCCTAAACAATGTTATGGCCTCGAATATAGCCTTTAGGGGATCTGCTAGAGATGCTCTTAATTGAAAACCATACCGACATCTACAACACTAAATTAGTTGCATCAAGTTTATATAAAATATATTTCCCAAACGGTATATTGTAAATCTAAATAGCTTTGCCCACATCCTATGGGATGGCCGTTTTGGCTCGGGGTGAATATGCTCTCGGATAAACAGTAAATTCAAAATAAATAGTAAATGAAAATTAAAAATTTATGTTTTTTGTGTGAATGTTCTTTTTAGTGTAACAAGTGTGCTTGACAATTTTCATGCGAAATGGGATGACAGTGTTTCGTCAATAAAAAAACAAAATTTGGAGGTAACATTTGGCGTTTGACTTGTTTTTTTTTGCACAAGTCAAAATGCTTAAGTTTTTTCACTAAAAATTCGCAGTTAGCATTTGAGTGTGACAATGAACCCATCTATCCTCTTTCAAACTTTTTGACATTTGCAAAATAATAATTTTGCTGCATAGGAGCATATGCTCCAAAGAGCCGAATTGGATTCCCGCTCATCCTATTTCCTATATAAATAGCTAGCCCCCCACCCCCAATAAAAAACTTATTTCTCTCAACATGTAAGCATGCCACCTCATCAAGTAACATGCATGATAAAAGGCACACCACAACATGCAATCATGCATAGAAAAATGTTCATCCCTAATGGCAGAGACATGAGGATGATAACCCACAAGTATAGGGGATCGCAACAATTTTTGAGTGTAGATTATTCTACACAAATTATTGATTCAACACAATGGGAGCCAAAGAATATTCACGAGTATTAGCAGTTGAGTTGTCAATTCAACCACACCTGAAAGACTTAATATCTGTAGCAAATTTTTTTAGTAGCAAAGTAGTATGGAAGTAATGATAACGGTGGCAAAAGTAACACTAGCAGTTTTGTACTGACTGCAATAGTGGCAATGGCAAAGTAACTTAGCAAAGATCAATATGTGAAAAGCTCGTAGGCATTGGATTAGTGATGTATAATTATGTCGGATGGCATTCATCATGTAGCAGTTACAACCTAAAGCGACGCTCAACTAGCTCCAATTCATCAATATAATGTAGGCATGTATTCCGTATATAGTCATACGTGCTTATAGAAAAAAACTTGCATGACATCTTTTATCCTACCCTCCGTGGCAGCAGGGTCCATAAGGAAACTAAGGGTTATTAAGGCCTCCTTTTAATAGAGAATGGGAACAAAGCATTAGCACTTAGTGAATACATGAACTCCTCAAACTATGGTATCACCGGAAAGAATCCCAATTATTGTCACATTGGGGTATGCGGATCATAACACGTAATAGGTGTCTAGAACTTGCAAAATAGGATCAAGAACTCATATATATTCATGAAAACATAATAGGTTCAGGTCTGAAATCATGGCACGCGGGCCCTAGTTACAAGCATTAAGGATAGCAAATTCATGGCAACATCAATCTCAGAACATAGTGGATACTGGGCATCAAACCCTAGCAAAACTAACTCGATTACATGATAAATCTAATCCAACCAATCACTGTCCAGCAAGCCTACGAAGGAATTACTCACTCCCGGTGGTGAGAATCATGGAATTGGCGATGGAGGAAAGTTTGGTGATGATGATGCCGACGTATCCCCCTCTTGATGAAGAACATGAGGATGCGGCGGCTCCGTCTTGTAAAACGTGATGAACTCTTTTCTCTGAGTTTTTTCTCCCCGAATAGGGTTATATGGAGTTGGAGCTGAGGTCGAAGGAGGTCCTGGGGCCCACAAGCCACTACTAGGAAAAGGCATGCTAGTGGCGCACCAGTTTTGCCTTCTAATGGCGCACCACTGGTGCGCCACTAGCATCATGTCATTAGAATTTTTTTCTAATGGTGCACCACCTGTGCGCCATTAGAATCTGGTGTTCTAATGGCGCACCACATAGTGCGTCATTAGTATTGCCCACAGTGCGCCATTAGAATGCCTCCCAGGGGGCCATATGTACCCATGTGCTTTGGCATACTAATGGCGCACCAATGGGTGATGCGCCATTAGTGTGATTATCACAGTGCACCATTAGTGTCTTGTGTGGTGCGCCACTAGTATGAATATTAGGGATTTTTTTCTTTTCTGATATTTTCACAGGTTACAAAATATATTATTGGATAGAATTTAGACAACATCACACAGCAACAACAGATTCATCGAATACAATAGAAGATTAGTCTCCGAATACAATTCATCATATTAGTCTTCGAATTCAAAAGACCGAACAAAGATAGAACATTACAAGTCTAGAGACCGCGAGTAGCGAGTTTGTCTTCACATTACAAGTCGATATCGATCATCTAAATTACCATCACATAGAAGAGAGCTGCGGTCATCACGATGAGCATCATCGCGATGAAACTGGTCTTCATCCGGTTCCTCCAACGCTCCCTCCTCTCTCTCGCTAGATAGTGGGCATATCTAGATTCCGCCTCCGCCCTAGTGGTGTACCCTTTGTAACTGTTACCGCTGAAACGGTGAACCTGTCTCCGACACTCCTCCCAGTCGTCGTAGACTCCGGGAACCTTACCCTTGTACATGACATACGACCACATCTATATGCACAAGCCAAACAACAGACAATACATAAGCAATATATAAGTATGCAACAAAAGGATCGGAAGAGAAAAGCAAGACATTAATAGCATCGATTACATCTAAGTTGAACGACTGTCCAACCCACAGAGACATACAAGTTCATTAAAGTTTAATTACAACATGAGCCAATCAATGTTTCAGAACTACACATAGCATCACTACTGTCGACTCGACTCATGGGACCGGAGCGTGGATGAAGCCGCCGTCTGTCGTGATGGTCATGAAATCGCGGGCGTTATCATCCTGCATTTGTAGCGTTGTGTCTATCTCACTATTGGACAGTTGATGTCTGAGGTAGAACTGCCCCGAGGTACGAAGGACATCTTGATGGATAACTTCCGCAAACTCTGACTGGATGCGAAAGAATTCTTGTCTGATGTCTGCGTCCTGGATTGCCGATAAGCTCGCGGCCCAATCTTTGAGATTATCTGGTAGCAGAAGGTGATGATGGTCCCGTACGATCGCCCGCATGTGATGGAGGGCGTAGTAGGCATCCTTCTGACCGCCAGGCGGCTGCTTGACGCAGGAGAACTTTGTATTGTGGGCAAACACGTGCGCGCTGTACCGCCTACGAGCTGGCTTGGCGAAGGTGCCTCCAGATTTGGCGTAGCCGGGGAGAACATCATCAAGAACTTTCTTGATATTTGTGTAGTCTATCTTGGAGTCACAGTCCGGGTCGAAATACGTGGCCCTGGAATATTTCGGGCTTAAGAGGATGAGTGTGCAATGTGTGTCACTGCACAGAACACGGAATGTTACAGAAAAAAAAGAACGATCGAACTCTAAGAAATCATATGTTACGGGGCGGTGAGGGGATGACTTACTCGGGAAAGTAAGGCACGAGAAAGTTATCCTTATCTTGGTTTGCCAGAATGACGCCTTTGAGGTAAGAACTCCCGACTTGCCGGTCCCCAACGCTGCCCAAGATCTTGGCACGCATGTAGAAGGGGTCGACTATCACGATGTCCGGAGTCTTGTCTCTAATGATCCGCATCTCCATACTCAGCGAAAACAGCCGAACGAAGGTGTAGTGCAGCGGATGAAGGTTAAACATAGAAAAGATGTCATCAAAACACAGGACGATCGTACCCCTGACGGCGCCATCCACAAAGCCCTTGCCCTCTGGCACCTTGGCCACGAAAACTGGGTATGCCACATCATTCTCTCTGAGATGCCGCTTCTCCAAAGAAAGAACACTGTCATGCAAACTCCGCATAGCACCGGTTGCAGCATTGAGCATATTTGTCGGTAGCATCGCCCTACCCGCCACATGCACCCTCCTCGAGATATCCTTAGGTGAAGGTGGCCCGTCCTGAGCACGGATCGTACTCGGTGCCGGCTGGCTCGCACCCTTGTTAGTCTTTCTTTTCCGTCCCTTCTTGATCTTCTGTTGTAATGGGACCGAGTTCTGCTCACAGACCGCCTTCTTGAGTGTGTTGGGGCTGATAATATTTGGCACCTCGGCTATCTGAGGCTCGGTGAAGTCGGCAGCTGGAGGCGTCTCCTGAGAACTGAAGGCCGGACGACGCCTGTTGCAATTGGGTTTCTCCGCCGTACCAGCTTTACCGCGGTCGTCTTGGTTGGGTTCTTGAGAAAGAGGCCCGCATAATTCGTCATCGTACCCATGTTCGGCAAAGTACTTATGGACGTTGCTAAATGTATGGCCGCCGTCGTCGTCGTCGTCCAGATCCTGTGCCATATCCATGTTCGGATCCTGTGCCATAGGGATGTCCGGCATGTCCGGTAGCGTTGCGGCGGTCTTGCCATGGCTTGCCGCCGACACGACTGGCGGTGTTGTCTTTGGGGTGGTGTCCCCCGCCCCCAAACTAATCTGGCTCTTCGGCCAAAGCAGGGGCCAGCTTAGGCAGGCGCTGAGGGTCATCAGATCATCTTTGTCGGCCCCGACAGGTCGAATCGGAGGTAACAACTCGTCGCAGCCTGGCAGCACCCGAACCAGTTGAACCCTATACACGGTGGGTGCCATCGGTTTACCGTGGAACACGGGGTGGCCCGGTTGAATGATTTTGCCCTTGGCGACATCGACCAACTCGTCGTTCACGAAGTGCAGGAGAGTGCACGGAACGTCGGCAGCGCCCTGCGAAAACATGTAGGGCGTCAGGGATGCCCAGTCAAAGGCAAAAGGAGATGAAGTCCTCGGCCGAGAGTCTTAATTAGTTACCGTGATGATGGCGTTGAGCTCGGCTAATGTCGAGGCACCGCCGACGGCGAGCGTGCAACTGACGGAAGGGCCGCTTGCTGGCGAGGTGCCGGCCGGCGTACACCCGGGTGCATTAAGCTCCAATGTCGGCTGTGCCGCCGCCGCCGCCGGAGACACCAATACCGCCGCCGCCGGAGACACCAATTGCGCCGCCGGAGACACCAATGGCGCCGCCTGCGCGTTGTGCGAGTTGCTGGCCGTGAAGCTGGGAATCGGGGGCGGCCCCTGTTGACCACCCACAATCCACGCCGTCAGCCCATGAATCAAGGTAGGCATAATGCCGGTGAGCGTCGATCCCAGTTGTTCATGCACTTGCTCTTGGACAATCTCCGGAATCCGCGCCAACTTGTGCCTTGAGTTCTTGAACCTCGCGCGACTGGCTTTCCAAGCTGGTCTTTTTCTCCTTTCGCCCACCAGCGGTATAGTATGACGACCATTTTGTGGACAAGCCTTTGCCGGCCACACGACCAGCTGACGACGGCTTACTGAGCTTATCCTTGTTTTTCATTACGTTCAACGCCCTATTTAGAGTGCTGTCCCAAGCATGGGTGCTCTGAGACGACCCCGCGCTACTGCTTTCAGTCTCCCTCCCCAGAACAAAATCAAGCGCCCTGGTCTTCGGATTCGTGGTAAGCTCCTTTGTTATAGGGTCCTCCATGTACCGGGCCCTGACATAGTTCCTGGTCTGCTTGTCACTGCTGTATTTCTCGAAGCGGGGCGGTAGGCCTTGCTCGGCACGCTCTGCGTCCTCCTTGTCCCATATAGGCTCCGCCACTCTGTAACCGCCGGGACCGAGTTTGTGTTCCCATAAGTTCAACTCCCGCATTTCTTTCCCCCACTGACTTGATTCGGAGGTTGCAATGCTCTCGCACTTGATCTTGAACTCCTTGTAGTCCTCTTCGCTGATCGAAGGATTTTTCGCCTTGATCTTCTCATAACTATCACCTTTCTCAATCATTCTCTTCACCGCGCTTCTCCAAGTAGACAGGGCATGCTCATCCTCGTGAGGGCGGCACTGTTCACTTTATTCCCTGAGAGGCGTGTGTTTTCAAAATCAACGGGGAACTTGTATCGTTCGTGCAGCTTCGTGAAGAGGAAGTTGCGCAAATTCCCTCGGTCCTTATGCCTAAGGTTCTCGGTGTTGATCGAGATGGTGCTCCAGAGAATGCACCCGAGCTGAACCGAGTACCCCTTGACTATATGTTTGGGCTCCGTTGGATTCCCGTCGGAGTCCACTTGAGTAAATTCCTCCTTGACGGTGCGGAGCGTGTTCGGGCACCGGTCCTTCCGTTGCTTCTTCGGTTGGATGCCATCTGTGCGTGCGCCGCCATCATCAGTGGTGGCATCCTCGGCGGCACCATCAGTGGTGGCATCCTCGGCGGCACCATCAGTGGTGTCATCCCCGACGCCACTAGGGGTTATGTAGTCTGGATCGGTGTCTTCCGCGGCGTCCTCATAGCGGTGAGGTTGTTCCTCCATCTCCTGGGACAGCCCCCAGAATTGCTTGCCACCCGAACCGCTGGCCTCATCGTTGTGGGCCATGTTTCGCTCTAAATAGGAAAAAAGTTTGGTCAAAAAAGTTGGTTGTTGTCAAGGAACAAGATCATGGTCTCATCATTTAGGGTTTGTCGACACCGAAGCATCCTAAAAGCTAAGCTTTTATCATTTAGGGTTTGTCGACACCGAGGCATCCTAAAAGCTAAATGCTAAGTTAAGTTTTCATCATTTAGGGTTTATCGATGCCGAGGCACCCTAGGTTGGGCCTAATCACTTGGCACTAATCACTTGGCTCTATTGCCACCTATGGTTTAATGCAGCAAGAATAAAGGGGCAGTTGATCCTACTGAACTAAGTACTAAGATACCCCGGCCCATGCATTAGTAGCAAGTACCCCATATGTCCTATTTTTAGCAAAGTCATGCTAAAATTCACGGAAAATTTCAGCATGACCTTTGCTGAAAATAGGACATATGGAGTACCCGAATTTGCCGGAACATAAGTTAATCGACATTCCGGCAAACTCAAGGGCCTCTCGGGGTACCTGCAAATTCATCACGACACAATGGTCGGAGACAAAACCCATCAAACTAGTAAGATGATCATCATCTTTGCAAGACAGTAGCTCAAGTTTTTGACAGTAGCCTCTGAAGAAAACAGCATTGCAATATTCAAGTTCAGACATACACACTGAACATTTGACCAGTTACCTCTGAAGAAAAATATACGCTGACTATTGGATAAAAAGAAAACATCTATTGTAAACATTAAGTCATGGTAGTGTGCGCTGAAACAATTACAGTATAGGAACAACAACACAACAATAGCTCAGTTACTAGAGGACTGTAAAAAACAAACACAAAAAACACAGAACAGTCATTTCCTTGTGTGTGCTATACATATAGATGAAAATGGATTTGTTGCTCAGTAATTACAGTTCTAAGGAAAGGGAGTTACAATTTAACATCATCAAGTAGTGTTACATAATATAGGTGCAAATTACAAAGGCTGACAGAGCGACAGATAATAGTATTGTGTCAAGTAGTGTTACATAATACTACTGTCCAAGCCAATTAACTGAATAGTATAGTGTCAAGCTCAGTTTGAAAATTCAGTTACTGCTTGAGTGATTTGACACCAAAAATTACTCCCAAAAATTACAATGACTGTATATTGACTGCATATATTCACTGTACAGGACTGAATTCAATCAAGAAAACCTGTCAATTTCTGTTCACTGCATATATTCACTGTACAGGCTGTCAAGTTCTATTTCAGCTCAAGTTTCATTACAACACAAACACTGTAATTCATATGCTCACAGAAAAATTAATAATCAAAATCAAATTACAATAGGGGTCCCAGGTTTGACCCCATGATATGTGCTATCCTGGGATTATTCCTCTTCTGAACAAACCATCATGCATCATTTTCTAACCAAGGCATAGCTCAGGAAAACCACTTGCTTTGACCAGAACTAGCTGATTACCCCAAATCTCATGGTAAAATTAGCAAGGCAGAGCATTTCTCTTACATGACCATAGCAAGAATGACACACTCAACTTCATTGCTTCAACCACATGGACAACAGAGCAAATGTTGGAAGTTGACAATATACTTTAGATTCACACATGCTCCCCTAATTATTTTGTCAGTATCTTTAGATTATCTACTTTAGGCACAATCATACATAATTCTGACTAATTCATCACTGTAGGGCAGCATGAAACACACTCCTCCAAAAAAGCCTAAAATTCCACTATTATTGCTTGTAAAAAGGCCTAATATCCACTAGTATTGCCTCTAAAAAAGCCTTAAAAGTCCACTATTGTTGACAATCAAAATATGATCTGA